>NC_089743.1:22658697-22668697 GCF_040412425.1 Macrobrachium rosenbergii | reverse complement strand
TGCGGTTTTTGAGGGTGCTGATGAAGCTTTTATAACGTTCGTTTTTCTTACTGGGTGGGGTTTTTCTTGGTGTTGATAAGGTTTGTATTGTTCATAAGGTTTTCATTGTTTAGCGTGTTATCAGGTCTTTTCTGACTGTTTATGTTTTTATTGTTGATGATGGTTTCATTGTGACAAGTCTTATTGTTAATAGTTGTTAAGTTTCCGTTTTACCAGTTTTTACGAGTAGTAATTTTTTTATGAATGTCCCGTAATTTTTACCTTTGTTTTCCTCTTAAGGTTTTAGTTATTCATTTTCTTAGACGATGTTACTGTATTTTTAATGATGGTAGTTTTAATTCTAAAAGCTTTTCATCAGATTTGTAGATGTTTTTGTGATTGCTTATTTTATGACATCTACAGTGTTCTAATGCTGATAAGCTTTTTACTGCTGTGGATATTGTTTTTACTACTGTACGTGAGTTATTACAACATATAGCATAGTAATGTTTGTAAGTGTAATCTGAAATTGTTTTATTGGTGTCAAAATGCGGTTTTTAGCGATTATTAGTTCTCACCACAAATGACATTATTAAAGACAAAATTTGAGGGCTTTAATGCTGTTTAAAAGCTCTTAATGTTGATACAGTCCCCAATGCAGCTGCTGAGGTTTTGACTGTTCCTGAGATTTATCAGTCGTGATACTGAGGCTGTTGAAGAGTGTTGTGATTTATGAATCGATTAGTATAGTTCGGAGTTGATAGTGCAGCAAACACTTGTAATTGATGCTGGATTTTTTCTGTTATTGAGTTAAATAGCGACCCCATATAAAAATGGGAATAAGCTGGGAAGAAGAAGAAATTGAGTTAAATAGCATATTGTGTTATTTTTTATTGCTGCCTCAATGTCTGTTGATAAAATCAGTTAGCAGTTGCGATTATTGTCAAGACAAAGTATGCGGTATGTTGTCTCAAGAAAATAACTTGGTTATGGCTAGACTGTTATTGTTTTTAGCCCTAGCGTACCCATGACGTTGTTTCAGACTGGAAAAATAATATGGAACGCATAGTGTTTTATAAAATTCTTTTATTGTTGTTGTTGTTGCAAGTCACTGAAATTGTACCAAACACTTTTGCTTTCGAGAGATCCTGTGAGAGTTTCTTGAAAGTGAAATGACCGAAGACTGCGTGACTTCACACACACACACACACACACACACACACACACACACACACACCGGGAACCACGTGATTCGCGTGGTACACGACGCTAATATTCAGCCGCTTCTAGAGAACTGAGACTCCGGAGATTTGGAGACGATAATCTTGCTCTAGTTGTGACTTAATTTTTATCCGTTAAGAAAAAAATCAAGGCACAAATAAAAATATCAAAGACTTACAGTATATTCGGTAAGCTGGAAACCAGTTAGACGATCTGGCAACACCGCCTGAGTGTTGTAGCGGTAGCGGCAACACATCGGTCGTCATTGCTCTCCTTCCCAAACCACTCCCTCCTCCCCCATCCGCCCCCTTCCCATCCGATCCTATCTTTTCCCAAATCCTGCGGATTCCGCCGGATTGAGGTCAATGTCGAGTATAGTCGAAGCACTTCGAGCGGTAGTTAACTGTTCTCAAATGACGATTTTTTATTTCTCGCGGAGAGGAGGGAAGTTCGCGCCAAGGTCGTTGTTTCTCTCTTGTACTGTACGTATCATTTTCTTTTCTTTGTCTGTACTTTTCTGTCTTTCCGTTATTTTACTCTAGTTTCAAATTATAATTATTTTGTACACTACACTACACTACTACACACACACACACATATACACATACACACACACACACACACACATATATATATATATATATATATATATATATATATATATATATATATATATATATATATATTACTAAAGGACCTCATTCTAACTGATGGTATCTAATGGATAGAAAACCATCCAGTTTGAATACGGATGCTTGATAATGTGGACCTTTTCCAAGAAAACTTGTAACTTTTTCTAATATTTATTGAGAGAAATATTCCATTAGATAGAACAACTGTGGATGTGATAAAGTTAATATATATGTGTGTATATATATAATATATATATATATATATATATATATATATATATATATATATATATATATATATATATATATATATATATTCAACTTTAGAGGACCCTGATTAAGTTTTAGGAATGAAATATAAAATTTAGGCCAAAGGCTCAGCACTGGGACCTATGAGGTCATTCAGCTCTGAAAGGGAAATTGAGAGTAAAATGAGGTTTGAAAGGTGTAACAGGAGGAAAACCTCGCAGTTGCACTATGAAACAATTATTGCGAGAAGGTGGAAAGTAAGATTGAAGAAAGAGAATATGAACGGAGGTAAAGCTAAAGGAATGAAAGGAATTTCAGCTAGGGACCGAAGTTGACGCTGCAAAGAACCTAAAGTAATGCTTACAGTGGACCGCGTGAGGTGAACTGACGGTGTTAAAACCCTACGGGGCGAATTAGTAATGCGGAAGTTGTATAAAAAATAATTGGTGTGACTACAACATGCGCCCTTCTGTTTTATCATCTTTTATTTGTATACTAGCGCGGAAATTTTGTTTCTTATGGACGACAAAATAGTGAAAGTTGCGGACGTACGCATTTTCCCCCCTCTAATAAAACTTTTCCTCAAGAGGCGGTGGCCCCAGAGGAAAGCCAGCCAGACATCAGTCGTTGCTGCGTCCATCCTCTCCGTTGTTGAGTCTCTAGAGGAGAAACCCTTGGATGAGGGCAAACTCCTTCAAAATAGAGTTCGTATAAAATCACATCCCTTGAATTATCAGTTCATTATAAGATTCTTAATACCTAGTAAATTGAAGTTTCTTGATGAAATATGCCGGAACAATACAGTCATTTGCAATGCAGATGTGGAAGAACTGGAAGGAAAAGACTGCAGTCGCATTCAAGTGGAGAGAGAAAGCAGGTTTATGTTTATGGTTATTTGTGTATATTTGAATGTTTACGCCAGCTGTTGTTACTTTTATATTTTTAGTTTCATGTAAAATGCTTGTGGAGAGAATCTTCAAGATGTTTGATGCTCTCAGTTTCTTTAGACAGAATCAAAGCTTTCGTACAGGATGTGGACATGAAGACCGGTTAATAACTTCAGAAGATGTACATTACCTATACGAATAATGATTATGCTTATGATGTTGCACTTGACTTTAGAATATACTGAATAACCCATTTTTTTTTTTTACAATGCACTGAAGGTATTTAGGATGACAATTGAGTTTTCCGAACATTTGTAAGATGCTCTGGATATTCATAAAAGGTGCGGAATAGCTATACAGTACTATGTTCTGAATAACCCTAAGATGCACTAAATATTACGATGTACAAAATCTGTGGTGTATACTGTATATCTGTAAAGCATTAGGAATAGTTGTTTCATTTCTTTTACGTCGCTGTTTTATACAGACACCTAGAAACTGTCTCTGACGAATTAGCGAAAGGCCCTTTGAAGAAGGCTTTAGTAATCCCAATGAAGTCTCTTGATACTCATGTTGTTAATTCTTGAGATCCCCATTCAGGAGTGACAAGAAAGAGTAAGTCAGTCCTCGAGAATAAATTCAGTGAGCCTTTAGGGCAAATGCTATTTTGCTGAGCTGGCTCGCGTGATTCTTTGTTATTCATCTTTCTTTGTTTACTCTTTACGTCTGGGTTTCTTTTTTTCGTACTCTGCTTCATTCCTTTTGGAACCCTTGGAGTTGTAGTATTTTGCGGGTTCAATAATAATAATAATAATAATAATAATATATAATAATGATAATAAACGAAGTTAACAGGAGGCGAAGAAGAAACGGGGAGGTGGTGAAATACGGGCAACGAAAAAAAGAATATTGCATACTTTTGTTCTTTGCTTGGTCTAAATGGAATTCTTTTTACGTCATTGGCTGTAGGGTGATAGATGGTAACGTTTATAAACTGTTACTTATTTTTTATATAAATTCACGATCTCATCCACATCTTTAAACTGGGACCTCACTCGGTTATCAAGAAGTACCAAGGAAACCTGTAATATTTTATCGAAATTCTTTGTAATAACTTCACACATTGATTTAACCGTTAAAATCTGATACAGCTTTGTAGAAATTTTACATTATGTAAGAAACCTCAAATGTTGCTTACAACAATAAAATCTATGCAGTTTTATTAATTACTTCAAGTAAATTAAACATATTAAATTAAGCATTTATTAAAGCTACAGATATCCATTACGGGCTTCGGAGGAATGTGCATGAATAGGATGCACAGTAATGATTCCAAGGTCAGTTTTACTCCTCATGTCCCCCGTGTGAGTCATGGGTTGCGACATAGAAATGAGTATCGGGATTCTTGAAGTACAGGTTTGAGACGTCAAAATTGTGTTTCTTAGAGGTCATGGGACTTTTGGAACTAGCAGCACTGTGGAGGTAAATTCCCTTTTCCATACCGTATTCAACAGTCATCTGTCGGAATTAAATCTTGCACTTGAAGGATTTCCTGAGTAGGACAGAATTCCGATGATTTCTGCTTACCGTCCGTACAAGACAAATTTCATATTTCCAGTTGCAAGCAGTACCCATCCAGAGGCCAAATTCTGTTCTGGGTAGGCTATAGGCAGCAATGGAAAGTGAATTCTCGTGTGTAAAAGAAAAACATAGTTAAATTATGAGTTTCATAGGGCCTCCGGATACAGCAACGGTTACTTCGCTTTTAGAACATTAACAAAATTTTTATATTGTGCCAGTAGTGAAGGACTACCTTTGGCTTTGTGTATGGTATGGTAAACTACTTTCCCTATTTCTTACATTTTTATGAGAGTAGACCAATTTTTCAGCGACCCATAATTCCTAGCATGATTATTATCTCTGATAGGAATAAAATCATCACTGTTGTCTTTGCATATCTTAGACATTCGTTATCCTTATCTATTCTCTATACCGTTGATTTAGCTTTATGGCCTACATAGCATTTATTACATGAATTATATGGCATATGATATTCATATCCTCTGGTCTTGTCAGGAGACTTCTTTATCATTGCCTTTTTTTCCATTGTATTTCTTAAATGCCCCTTAACTTGATAGTTTTTAGCACATAGGGAATGTCTTCAAAGTTATTACAGTCTGGTAGTACAAGTCAGTTTTTTTGTGTAATACGTGTCTTTTGTTTTTAGCATAAATAATTCTTTCTAGCCGCTGTCAGTGCATCGCCTAATACAGTATTTGGATTCACATTTTTTTGCCTATATTCGAAATGTATACTCTGTTTCACTTTGCTTTATGTTATTTTGCATTTAAACTTCACGTTTTTGTGAGTTATACGCATTATATATATAATTATATATATATATATATATATATATATATATATATGTATGTATGTATGTATATTATGCATATACACACACACATACACACACATATATATATATATATATATATATATATATATATATATATTTATATATGAATTTACCTAAATTGGTATGTAGTGAGAAGACGCAAGTTGCAAATATTGCAACATTCAGGGGTGCATGTTTAGACCGCTTGCCTAAATGCCCTACAATTGCGCCGAGAACCAGAAGTAACAACCATAATGAAGGGAGCATGCTGTTGTGTCCATGAACATCATTTTGCAAATGAGCACTTCTCTAGATGTTCAATCTGTATCACTTGCAAAGGTGGGTCCGTAATGTCATTAACAAATAGAGCAAGCAAGCAAGCAGGGTGTGGCCTAAAAGTGTATAATGACTGTATACAGCACGTCATTTTAAACAGTGAAATGAAAATTAAGTTTACAGCCAGCAGGGTCCGCAAAATTGTATCGTGAAGCCGCTGTCATTAACTCGGGTGTTCAGAAGGATAATGGGTATTCCCTAAGCTCATCAAGCACCTTCATTTTCCCTAGGTAATTCTGGGGCTTGTTGACAGACTTAGGAAACATGCAAATTACATTTCATTTTATCTGAGTTCTACCAAATGTTTGGAGGGAAGCTTTGGCCTGTCATCACATTAAGAGAATGATGGTGGACAAAATGTGTTAAATTTAAAAACAGGGTCACTCTTCTTGTGTAGGAAGTTAAAGGAAACTAAATTATCTATCTTGGGATAATCATGAAGAATCAGATACAACAAAGAAGTTTGTCTTTGTGGCTTCAGAGTATTGGACGGCTCTTTCAAAATGTGAGGCATTCGTAACGTATGCTGATTCGGACATTGTGGACTTTAGATATCGGATGTCATTTCTCAAACCTTGGGGGACTTTGTGGTGTCTGGGACTTTTATTGTGAAGTCTGGGAATTTCGTTTCTTTGAAACCCTGAGGGATTTGGCAATTCTTGACTCTAGATTTTTTGTCAAAGCATGAAAAGAGTTGGAATCGACTTCCCTTGGCCTGTGAGTTTGAAGGTCAAAAAAGCCTGACCAAATAAAAAAATATGTAAAGAATCCTGGAATTTTTTCCCAGTAAGGTTTGTTTATACTACTACTAAAAACTATGACGTTGTCTTGCTTGTTGAATCTTTTGGCGTTCCATGAATTGGAATGCAGAAGAATAAAAGCACGGGTTATTTTGGTTTGTGGTGTGAATTTTAAACGTACTGTTCGTAATTCTTGACGTCATTAGTATAATCAGATAGTACTAATTAATATTTGCATGTTCTATGTGCATGGGTTCTTTTTAGGAATAATAATCAAGTGACCTTCATTGGTTTGGGGTACCTTGTAGTCGTCTATATCCTTTTTATTGCTTTTTTATTTTTATTTTGCATTGCAGTATCTGAGGTTTTTTAGTCGGCTTTATATATATATACATATATATATATACATATGTTATATATATATATCATATATATATATATATATATATATATATATATATATATATATATATATATATATATATATATATATATATATATATATATATATATATATGCTCTCCAGTGCATCCAAAGTACCGTTATTTTCAAGCTGATATCCAGAAAATAGAAGTAGATGTCCTTCTTATCAAAAACGTTTTCATTAATTATAGAGAACTGCAGAACTTTCGATGGTGGTCAGTCGCTGAAAGTTCACTCTCACCAGCTTGACTTTCGAGATATGGAAAGCAAGGAATGCCGAGATAAAAAAAAAAAATACACCATCTATGCAAAAAAAGTGGATGTAAACAGCATAATCTACGGTTCCATTAAGATGAGTATTACCGTCAAAGAATTTTGGTAAATTTATTATTTTTTATGGCCAGTATATTTTTATAGTTTAGGCATGCCTAGTTTTCTTTTCCAAAAGAGACATCGGTGTATCTTCGTCGTTCTTAATGAAGCAAAGTTTATCAATCAGTACGTCTGTGGCAGATTCAGCCTTGTAGCTATAGGTTATGTTATTTATTATTAAGTTACTAATGTACTCTCAGTTGCATTGTATAGTTTCCGTTTGATGCATATATATATATATATATATATATATATATATATATATATATATATATATATATATATATATATATATATATATATATAGATATGAGTTTGTATGATTTTGAAATATTTCACCTTTTTCACCTTGTGTTTATGCTGCAAATATTTCCATTATATACTTACGTAAACCATTTAAATTTCCCCTTACCTTATTGCATAATCTTTGTTACACTCATCAGGCCAAGAGTGACCAAAGTGAATGTTTGCCTAGTTTCGACCTCAGGTGTCTGTAACGATGTATTTGTATAGTTAAGCAAACATATATTAGATCGCCTTTGATATAATCTCTCTCTCTCTCTCTCTCTCTCTCTCTCTCTCTCTCTCTCTCTCTCTCTCTCTCTCTCTCTCTCTCTGAATGCACTGACGGGAAACATCGAGATGAACTTACTGTTGCTTCATCCACATTCTTTGTTAATTTCTTTGTTCGAGTATGACAAATACCAGACATGGGTTAAGTTTTGCAACTTATTTGAAAGACGATTCAGAGGTGTGATTTTGTAAATGCCAGTGTCGATATTAATCATTCTCATAATCTCTGAGATGTTGCCACACATACCATTCACTCCTTTATTCATATAATGATCTTTTTAGTCATATTGGTTAGGAAGCTCCTAGATTCATAGTCAGTAGAATTCTGTTAAAGACATTTTTGTCCATTGATTGATTAAAGAGTTTAGGGTGTAAGTTAGTCGTTGGTTTTCTGAATAATATTTTTCTTATATGAATGATTAGATTTGAGGCCATTCGCTTATTCTTTGAGTTCTGAGAAATCCTAGCTTCTTAGCTCAGACTTTATGTTAATAATTATTTGAATTCTGATAATGAAGTTCTTATTTTTCTTAAATGACTGATTAGATTTGAGGCCATTCGCTTATTCTTCGAGTTCTGAGAAATCTTAGCTTCTTAGCTGATAATGAAGTTCTTAATACTTGACTGAATAAACGTAATTCAAAGTTTTGCCCCGACCTTTGAAACTGTAAGAGCAATAGTCATTTTCTTACTAGATCAGTCAAGTTATGTTAAATCATAGTCCATTTGTCGGATCGAATTACGTCAGTTTTGAAGCTGGATATCTACAGTCTCTAGCGTCCTCATAGTATGACTATTCTGAACACTGAATAATTAGATTCTGGCAAATCTTCATTAACGCTTGAAATTCAGAAGTACATCCTTTCTTGGAATACAGATATCCAGAATTCTTATGCTCCTCGATTAACATATTAAAGCTTTTGAGAATAACAATTTCTGGCATTGCGACCAGTGAGTTTGCTGATACTTGGTTCATCTGTGAACCTGTAGTGGGAGAACATGTGCACTAGCTCTCTCGTGTCTAGGCGCAGCTTCTCAGTGTGTGGATTATTCAGATGAATGATATACGGCTCAGACTGGTTCAGAAAAGAGTTGTTAGATTAGGTTGTGGTAAGAAGTAGATGTAAGAGTAGGTGGAAGGATGTAATGACGAAAAGAGGAATGGCTAGAAGTATATATGAGCCTTTCAGTCGAGAAACATACCAAGTGCCATTTTTAAAATTAATAAATTAAATTAAAAAATACTTTGACCCAGGATGGCGCTTGGCATGTTTCTCGACTGATAGCCTTCGTTATCAAATTGAAACGAATGTGGAAATATACTGGAATGCTAATTTAAAAGGAAGGGTCGAAAATGTGGTTGGAAATGATATTAAAAAAACTGAGTTTTGTGAGAAGGGAATGAGAAGGGTATATATAGAAAAAAATAAGAAAAAACTGGCTAGGATTAAAGGTACTGAAATGAAAGGCGTTGACGAGGAGATGGCAAAATTCAAGGATAGTTTCACGAAGTCAGTAGGGAGCGTTCTGGGTTAAAAGAGGTTAGGAAGAGAGAATAAAAGCAGTAAGTGGTCGGATGGTGATATTTAGAGGGTTAGTCAAGCACAGCGCCAGGACAAGAGATGGTCGTATAATGACGTGCAATAGTAAAAATAGGGTATACAGGTATGTGAAGCGGCTGATGGTATGAAATTTTTGCAGAAGAGATTCATCCTTGATTCAGCAGTTACACGGTGGCTATTGTTCTATTTGGCCATTTTCTTATGTTCTGTTTCATCAGGGACCTTGTTAAGGCCTGTATGCCGTGTCCCTGGCATTAGTGTTTGCTATTCACAGCGCAAGCCATTAGAGTATCCGTGGTGTTG
Source organism: Macrobrachium rosenbergii (assembly GCF_040412425.1). Lineage (NCBI taxonomy): Eukaryota > Metazoa > Arthropoda > Malacostraca > Decapoda > Palaemonidae > Macrobrachium > Macrobrachium rosenbergii. The sequence continues at coordinate 22,659,025 of NC_089743.1, read as the reverse complement.
AGTACTGAAGTCATTTTCTTCCCTCCTTACTTTAGAACTGGAATAATGCCCACGGTACTGTTATTGACGTTTACGCTTGTTGGTTTAAAAGAAGCGTTAATATTACCTTGAAGTACATGTCTATGATTGTATGTTTTCTCTTTTCGTTTACATACGGATTCTTTTTATATATGTATATATATATATATATATATATATATATATATATATATATATATATATATATATATATATATATTATATATATATATATATATATATATATATATATTACATATATGCGTTTGGTGGAAAAACTTTGTTGAAAAAACCAGAGGCACCATTACGC
>NC_089743.1:22651197-22653697 GCF_040412425.1 Macrobrachium rosenbergii | reverse complement strand
TAATAATAATAATAGTAATAAGCTGAAGGCTTTCTCCTATGTTTGGCCATATGGTTTTTCTGGCATTTCAATTTTAGTTTTCTGTAAAAGAAAACTGTTGTCTGTCCGTTCGCACTTTTTCTGTCCGCCCTCAGATCTTAAAAACTACTGAGGCTAGAGGGCTACAAATTGGTACGTTGTTTATCCCCCTTCCAATCATCAAACATACCAAATTGCAGTTCTCTAGCCTGGGTAGTTTTTATTTTATTTAAGGTTAAAGTTAGCCATAATCGTGCTTCCGGCAACGATATAGGATAGGCCACCACCGGGCCGTGGTTAGTTTCATGGGCCGCGCCTCACAGCATTATGCCGAGACCACCGGAAGATAGATCTATTTTCGGTGGCCTTCATCATACGCTGTAGCGGCTGTACAGAAACTTCGATTGCGCCGATGAAACTTCGGCGCTTTTTTTTTTTTTTTTTTTTTTTTTTTGCCACTTCACGTCGCATCCCATGTTACGACGCAACTGGTCACGAAGTTACAGGTTAGGTCGTTGAAATATATATATATATATATATATATATATATATATATATATATATATATATATATATATATATATATATATATATATATATATATATATATATATATATTTATTATCATACTGTCCTCAGGTTCGCTACAGCGTTGGCCGTCCAGTCCGGTAAGTTAAACAATGGTGACGCCGTTCTAGTCAGTGCTTGAACGGATGACTGCTACGAAACGACAACAAGCTGTCGGCATATAACGCCCCTGAATATTCTTTGGGTAGGGCCTGGGGTTAGCAACTATATGAGTCGAAGAGGAGTGGAATCCTCGGTTAATAGGCAAGTGTCTGTATATTTTTGCACAAGCACCCACGCGCGCGCACACACGCACACACACATATATATATATATTATATATATATATATATATATATATATATATATATATATATATGTATATATATATATGTATATATATATATATATATATATATATATATATATATATATATATATATATATATATATATATATATATATATATATATATATATATATATATATATATATATGTATATATGCAAGAGGCCTGAGATTGATCCCACTTGGAGGGAAGACTTGAACTCTTTCCGTGAGAGATCCATCGTGTGCTTTTGACTTGAGCGGTGAATAGCGTGTTTGTTGGCTAGTAGCCATAGGGCTAGTAGTATCATCCAAAAAAAAAAAAAGACTTGTGAGAACCGGAAGATTAACACCCTCCAGAGCTTCGTATGGCTGTAAAATCAGTTAATGACTTGCGGTTGATGAAAGGTGGTTGTTGGTGTTAACAACTGTAATCATGAGGCGAATGATTTTTGTCGGTGAAAGTTCATGATTCTTTATTTAAGAATTGTGTCTTTTAGAATGTGTGAAACTGTTTGATAAAGGATTGATAATTTTATGTTGACTATATAACTCTGCTACTTCTTGTGGTTTTGAACGTGTTTTATGTACAATACAACCATCATACTTCTATTACTACTACTCGGTTGATAATATCAAGTTTTCTTTTTATATTTTAATGTAGAATAAATCCCCATTGGTAGATACCATCAATATGAATTTAAAAGAATGAACAGTTCTTAATTTATAAAATGAAAATATTCGAAGAAGAGATGCTTTTTCATGAGAAAAAGTATACAAACAAAAATGAAACAATGGGTAAAGCACATTAGTCAAAATACAGTTAGAAAGAAACTCACAAAATTTAGATTTCGAGTAAATCATATCAAAAGTGGAAGACTTCATAAAACCATGAAGAAAAAATAGTCGGGAAAAATAAAAGTGTGAAGTTTGTCTAATAAATAAAATTTAGTAATAAAAATGAACATCAGCTGAACTACCAGTTGATAAGTGTAATTATCCTTCAAGAAATTTAGTTTGCATACGTTCAGCAGTGCTGCTTGTCAGAGTGTTTCACTGACCATAGTATTTCCGTGCTAATGAACCAACATCGTCGGAAAGGTTAACGTAGAAAGACAGTGACAGGAATACACAAATTTTCAAAGTTATTTTGGAGATGCAGGCGGTAGCAGCTTATACCGGTATAAGAGGGATTATAAATACCTTTTACAAGGACAATAATTATGTTGTGTTTGTGGTTTGGTTTGTTTGTCTATTTGTGAGCAGATTTAAGCTGAGTTGCCTTGATTTTTACGAAAAATGAGGTAGGCCGCTTTAACAACAGGTGATTCCGTTTTGGGAGTAATAGGATAATAACTTTAGGAGATACGAGACTTTTCTTGGCCGGCGGCGGGAGTGTCCCCACCCTCTCCCCCCCCCCAGCATATGGTTGTGAAGGACCAGAGCGGAGGGGACTTCTAAAACGGCCCTGGAAAGGCATCCTTGACCGGGGTGAGGGTCTCCGAACATTAGGTGGTTTAACCAGACCTCTGAGTCAAAATTCTAAACTTGTTCAGGGCTGGCCAGTATAAGGAAAATCAAGACCGAA
>NC_089743.1:22616197-22648697 GCF_040412425.1 Macrobrachium rosenbergii | reverse complement strand
ATCCAGATATCACAGGCTCTTCAGTTTCTTCCGTCTGGATATAGTTACAAGCATATCAAAAAAGCGCGAAGAATTAAGATAGTTAAGAGGGCATTGTGGCTATTAGAATTACATATATATATACATATATATATATATAAAGTATATATACACATACCGAATAAAGTGTTACCTATACTTTGGATTATAGTGACTTAAATGTCGTGTCGACTGCCAGAGGGTTTTTATCTTCTCGATGCCCTTGAAGAACTGATAGCTATAGACCTTAATAACGCACACTCTCAATCTCCAGCCCAAATGATGTCTAAAATCTTTACTTTTCCCTCTCCTGATCTCCAAGTTACATATTAATCTGGATAGCTATAATTGCTCAAGCTTCGTATAAATAACTCTCTCTCTCTCTCTCTCTCTCTCTCTCTCTCTCTCTCTCTCTCTCTCTCTCTCTCTCTCCCTTAATTTCCGTATTTCATAGGAAGCACTGATCTCTCCTGGTGAATGATGAAAATATTGCTTTTCAGTACGCTTTGAATGACTGACTCACAGACCGACCTCTCTTTTATACTGTAATGCAGATTTATATTTTTCGTATCTGAAGTCGAGTAGCCTTTGGTTTTTGTAATGAATTTCCTTTCCTGAATTAATTAAAAATCGTGACCTTGTAATTAAAGAAATGAATTGTTTTCTGCTACCGATAACAGTATGTGGGAGCTGTTCCTGAAAAAGGCGCCTAACTTGAAGGGCGTGACGATGCCCTTGTGCAAGATGACATTCTTCCGATCAGAAAATGTCGTGCTTAAGGAAATGGACGCGATTTCTACGAGTATGTTTCTAAATTTGTACGTACGATGACTGGTCTGTGTTGAGACATATATATATATATTTGTGCTCATGCCCGCGCATGCACACATATATATATATATATATATATATATATATATATATATATATATATATATATATATATATATATATATATATATATATATATATATATATATATATATATATATATATATATATATATATTTATATACAATCAGTTTCCAGTATCGAAAAGTCTCAGTATATCTCCGTTTTTTGCCGAAGGGGAATTTATATAAGTGATTGAATTGGAATCAATAGTTCAAGAGCCTATTCAGCGACTCCAGTTGACGTAAACCTTGAGCCCACCCTTATATTTCAGTTTTATAATTGTTTATTTAGTAATTTAAGTTTTCGCTCTCTGTTGTAGTTGTGATATAATATGCTCTGGGTGTTTTCATGGTGTTCAACAACAAATTAGTTCCTTGGATTGCGTAAGATACACAGTGAAATAAAAATTTCCAGTTCACTTAACCTACATACTAGCGTTACAAAAACAAATCCAATCGTTGACACACACGATTGTTGCAGTGAGATAATCGATCGGCGTAACGTAAATGAAATATTAGGCTCACGGTAGTAATGGAAAATCAAGACAAAAAAATAAAGATTGAATGGAAAGAACGACCGAAGGGCTTAAAGCCCTGTCCACACTAGCGGGCACTGCCCGACGGGCAAACACTTCCCATAACCCGTTCCACTATACTAACCGACCGGGTATGGAGCCAGACCGATGCGATTGTCTGGTAACACTGCTTCAAAAGAAAGAGAAAATATAAACAGCTGGAAGTGTCCGACGGGCACGCCCACTAGTGTGGACAGGCCATGAAGATGTGGATAGTGCCTGTTTGACAGAGGTGAATGGAGCCTTTGAGTGAAAGGCAGTTCAGCGTGCTGATGAGAGTAACTTGTGTAGTTGTCTAAACTGGCTATGGAAACGATTTCGCACGGTTGTTCTTCCAGGTCTCAGCACTTATCGAATGCCCGTGGATGTGACCGTGATTCAAGGCATCTTTGAAGTCGTTTCCGTCCAACAAAAAAGTTGACAGAGTATCTAGGTCTAGCACTACAGATTTTTTGAAGATGGTCATTGAGAGGTTTTTGCAGTTGGAACATGTTTACATTTCTGGAAACCATATCTGAAGAGGACCAGGCAGTGCGAGGATTGGTTTAACACCAAGAATGTATATCAGTGTAAAGAAAAGAAGTACTGGGGCATGGGATAACAAGACGGAAACCTTGGCTATTAGATGAGACCTGAGATACAATTAATAATAAATTAAAAAAAGCTACTTGTTGGAAGATTTCAGGGAGAAGATGGAAAACGAAAAGGAAAACATGCAAAATACTCAAAGCTTTGATAGTGAAGCTAAACAAAGTGCTGGATGAGAATGGTGAATTTCTGGAAAACCAGTTGGATAATGCTGCCAAAGCCATGAATTTAGGGATAGGAACTGGTGTTAGGTTAGTCCATAGAATTATTAGTGGAATATCAATTGGTGGAAATAAAAAGAGAAAATGCCTGTCAAAGCAGGTATGGGTCAATCAATAATGACAGCAAAATAAGTAAGTTGGATGGAACATTTTTTGTGAGGGGATAATTTGACATCTTGAGGTGAAATGTAGATAAAAACTAGAAATTGCAAATCAAACAATGAGATGGCTAAATAGTATTTGAAAAGCAAGTAGAGTGAAATTGCATATGAAGTAAGAATTTACTGAAGTATGTACGGTCAGAATCATGGTATGACAGTAAAACTGCATACAGAAGATTTCGTTGAAAAATAAAGCTTGAGGAAGACTATTAGAAGGTGAGTGGCAGGATAGTGTTAGAAATGATACCATGATGGACATGACGGAAGTTTCTTGTGTGGATGAGATAATGACGAAGGGGCGATGGAGATGACTTAAACCTGTCGATCGCACCACTACAGAAGACCTGCAAGACCCAGACCAAGATGGGTGAGAACTCTGAGATGGGGAGCGGGGTGTGAGTGGAGATTTTTGGAAAAAAAAGAACGAGAAAGACATGAGTGGCGGAATTTTCTAGATGCACTCGCGTCGTGAGGGGCAAAGATGGAAATTTACACACACACACACACACACACATATATATATATATATATATTACACCTTTTCCCCATAGAGGAAGGAACTACGGAAGGATTTAGTTCTCCGATTCTCAGTAATTGGTGTGACACTTATTAAGCTGTCTTTTCACTCGGGTTTCGACTTACAGCATTCGGCTAATTACCGCTTAGGCCAACAGAGGCCCAGCAGAATTAAACAGGTGTTCCTGTTGCGTTCGAGCTTGCTTGGCAACTGACTTGGGGACCTGTCGCTGGAGAGGCAAGTATCCTAACTATTGGGCTTAGAGTGCATGCAGGCTACTCGTGTGTGTGTGTGTGTGTGTGTGGAGAGAGAGGGAGGAATTATTGTCACTCTGCCAGCATCCTTAGGGTATGAAAGGTGGTGTGCCCGGTTAAGAATTACATGATTGGCGCAGAAAGCTTTCGCTGGCCTAAGAAAAATAATATTCTTTTAATTTAAGTTTTCTCAGTGGGACCTTTTGACAATGGGTTTAGAACAAGCAGCGTGACGATGCTTCATTATGCAACAGCGTCTGGGTCTTCGAATGCTGGAACTGCACTGTTGAATCGTTTCATAAATTTTAATGAAATTGCGCTAATGTCGAAACATCGATGGAGATACGATTATGGCCATAAAAATTAGGATGAATGTTATGATATTTTCTTGAGATGCCTTTCTTAGTAGCGCCCTTGCCTTTCACTGAGAGTACTGGATTCGACCCAGTGTGAATCAGAAATTGATTTCTGTTACGTACGTGATTATTATTATTATTATTATTATTATTATTATTATTATTATTATTATTATTATTATTATTATTAAGTTGTGCAAATTCTTTTGTAATAAGCCACAAGGGTCACTAACTTGCCCTCGTTAAAAACGACGAGAAGAGTAGAATAAAGAAAAGAGAAGTGTGAGCAATTACAGATGAAAAGATGAAAGATAAACATACAAATAAATATGTACATTTATAAACAGGAGTTGAGGAATCAGATAATGAAAGTAACCACTTTTACAGGTAAAGGAGTAGAGGTATTCTGGCTCTGGGTAGAATGAGTAGGCTAATACTGCGGTTGATTGATCGACTGGGAGTTGTCTGACATTGTGACTGCCAGTACCATTGGCGCTGGGAAAGAAGTATAATTATAAGTTAAAGAAAATGAATAGAATAAAAGATGTTCTACCTTCTCATTTCCGTTTATTTCCACCTGCGATGGCATCTAACCAAAATTAATTAGGATTTTTCGTCTTTGGAATAGGTGGAGCCTTTAAAATTAAAAAGTTATTTGAATTAGAAATGACCATTGCTTGCAAAACAGTTTTAGCAGCTAAAATACCACAGAAGTCTGCTGTGCTGTCAAGTTTTAGGCTACTTTTGGGAGCGCACCTTTGCAGTCGAAGCTGGTACTTAAAATTCTAAATCAAATCCCAGGTTTAGATTAAGAGCCGTAAGTAAAAATGAAATTAAAATTTCCATGTGTCATTTTTAATTTCAAGGTACTTTTCTTTTATTTATTTAGTGTGGATGATTCATGTCGGGGAATCTTTGTTCTTAGTATTCCAAGTGTCTTTTTTTAATGCTAAGGTCCTTTTTATCTTTTATGAAGCCTGGAGTTCCCATGCAGGGGACTCTTTTGTTACTAGAATTCCGGGAGTCATTTTTAGGTAAAAATGAAATTAGAACCACTTTGTTGTGTAGAGTGTTAAAAAAAAGACAGAATTTCTTCCTTTACCATATCCTCCTCAATTTCTACGAAATAGTTGTAGAAAAACACTTCTGGCAACTTCCATGGAAAGGAGTAGCGCAAAACCTTAGTACGAAAGAGCAATTTCTTAATTAATATATCTTTTGGAGATGGTCAGGCAAGACTTCTGTGGAAGGTGGTCCAAATTATAATTAGCATTATTTAAATGTATAAAATCATTACTATTAGCGGATTCACCTAATATATAACACTCTTGCACTGCTTCTGACATACAAGCAGAATATAACAGCACGGGTAAAGTTTGTAGCATTAATACTCTCTTCTCTCTAGCTAAGGGAACCAACAAGAGCATAACTTAATATTCTGGTTGTGGGAGATTTCATTTAACACTAAATATCAAACAGTCAGTTGCATAAACATAGTAAACCTTGGGAGTATGGTTTGGATTGGCAGACTAAGAAATTCCTGGTTTTCCAGTTCAGTCTCATACGCCTATGCTCCGATTTCTGTTAAGGACAGCAATCACTTGGTTAGACGTTACGAGGGTCAGTTAACTGCATTATCTACATGCTGTACTATCTAGCTTTTGTCCTTAAGGCAATCAAACGTGTTCCTAGTAGTGACTAAAAGCAGAGTAGGTCCCGGAACAGAACAGCGGTAGAGCAAGAAAAATGCAGTAGATAATACTAAATGATTGGTTAACACCTGGTACTCAGTCGCACGGAAATGAAAATAATATTTTTGACCTTCTGCCCATGAAAGGCGATCTCATTTAATTTGAATGTCAGCCTTTCATCGATTTTTAATTGGAAATATGATTTCATTTCATGAAAAATTTCTTCATTTTTATGTGAAGGCAAGCCGGAATGGCAAACCGTTTCTGCGTTGTGAGAAAATTGATGGTAGTGACAGAGTCTTAGCAAAGTGGTAGCAGTCTTATTCCTTAACCAGAGGAAGGTCACTGGGTATGCGATGGAGATAATCCAGGGTTCGGTAGTGGTTGTGCCATGACTCTCCAGCTTATAAATTAGTACTTTCATAGCCTTACATGATATCCTTGTCTTTCATATATGTACTTATAGAATTGTTGAATTATTAGATTTGAATGCATCTGTAAAGCATTTTAATGTCTAATTTAGATCTTTTTTGGTTATAGATACGGTTAAATCGTAGAAGAAATTACGAAGGCAAAGTATAAACGTGATATTTCATCATCATAATATTTATAGTATTGAGACTTATGATAGGTGAACACAATCCATATTGCCTTTAGGAAAAGTTGTTTATTTCCATTGTGTTTGTGTGTATGTGTGTGTCTGTATGTGAGAGAGAGAGAGAGAGAGAGAGCACTGATGCGATGAGGAATAATGGGAGTAAACTTGCATAGTGTGTGCGCGCGCGTGCGTGTGTGTGTGTGTGTGTGAGAGAGAGAGAGAGAGAGAGAGAGAGAGATAATGATCGAATAATGGAAATTCCTTAAATATTACTAGTGGCCAAAAGGGCGCGACGTGACCCGAATGAAGAGCGTGACAGAGCAGAAAGTAGAGCCCGCCCTCATGAATGAAAACTGGAAAGAAAAAGGCTGTCAGCGTAGACTGTGAGCGTCATTAGTTGCGAAATTGCAGGGGAAAAAATATTAATGCACAGACGCATACTTGCGTGTCATCGTACAATGTAAGCGCGACTCTTGTCAGGTGTTTATGTATGTGTGTGTGTGTGCAAGAAAATATACAACTATGAATTTGCTTGTTGAGATAGATACTTTGTTTTTACATATACGTGCATAAATAAATGCATTGTGTATTGCAAATATAGATCGAACCTTGGTAACTAATTATGATTAAAGACAATGAATTTGCGCTCATTTGATGTTTGTTGTTCAACTTTGTCTTATTTTCAGTTATTTTCACGTAACTCAATTCGTAGACATTCGCATCAGCTCTCTTTGGATGTTAAACACAATTTTACCTTAAAAAGTGGAAAGTCATTTAATCCTTAAGGATGCTGAGTTTTTTTTATTTTTGTGTGTGTGCTTATGTAGATAAGCGTCACGCAAATATAAGGATTTTAATTTCCGGTTCGCATAATGAAGTTGTTTGTTTGCGTCGCTCTGAATTTTCCATCTCATTTTGGAGTGAAAGTTTGAAACGAACGAAGTCCAAAACTTGTTGACAACAAGGAAATGATTTCGGCTGAAATTGTTCTCGAATCTCTTTCGCTCGACTCCTGTGACCCTGATAGTTGTAACGCCACTTGTTTACGTAAAGTGATAAAATTCTCTTCTCTCTCCAGTCAAAAGCAAATGGATAACGAACCAGTGAAGGAGTTTTATCTTACCTGTCGGTTTTTGCTTTTGGGTGTATGTCGTTCCACTGTGTTCCCCGATTATTTAACTCACAAGCCTTTTTACCTGGGTAAAACACTCGTCTAACAAACACACAGACACACCTACGCACATACGTGTGCCTGGCGTGAGTTTGTCTTTATTAAACCTTATTCAAACTGTTATTGTATTTTTTTGATTATGCGCTAAAATTGTTGAGATCTCTATTCGATGACGTATTGATTCAGTCGTCAACCTTGTTGTAAATATCTCACTTTGGGTATCTGCAGTTTTGGTGCTTGTAATGGTGTTGCAATTCATTGCTCTTAAAAACACGATTTTCATTCATTTCTTCAACTCACCTTCGTTTTTGTATCGGTTTTCCTAAAATGTTTCTTTTGTTTCTGTTTTATTCGCCAGTTTTCCCATTTTAAACTTCTACTTCTTTGTGATTTCCACATCTGCTTCAGTACGTCTAGCCTAATTTCAGCTGTTTGGGTAGTTTATCTTAATTATTTTTCTTCATTTGTTATGTCATCTTACTGAGTTATACTCCTTACATCCCAGGGTCTGCTTCTTCCCTTTTATTCACGTCAGTGTTTTCCTGTCATTCTCTTTTGCTTTCGGTTCACGCGGAGCAGAAGTACCACTCAACAGAGGTTATTAGCCTGGGATCGATCCCGGATAGGAGGAGGGAAGGAGCGGTACGGGGGCCTTCCCATAAAGATTTAATGTGCCCTTGTTAACCTGGGTTGTAGAAAGGGACAAGGGGAGAGAGAAAGGGGAAAATGATAACAGGCGGGAGTGATTAGTACTCTGTCAAAATATACGCCATCATTTATTGTAAACCGAACAGTCTCGAAGAGGTGATCATGCACTGGGATGAAACCATTCGTCAGATACATTCTCTCTCTCTCTCTCTCTCTCTCTCTCTCTCTCTCTCTCTCTCTCTCTCTCTCTCAAAGTCATTAACAGCACATAACTGCTGACATGTCATACTCTACCTAACCAGTTAGACCAGTTTTTTCTCGTACTCTCTCTCTCTCTCTCTCTCTCTCTCTCTCTCTCTCTCTCTCTCATGAACCCGCCCGCAGACAGTGCACACACGGCTTCAGCAGTGTTGCTTCAGCTCGGTGGGAACACTGGAGACGGGTAGGAGGACAGAGGTGAGGAAAGGTGACGGCAGTGGTGGGCTGACGAGGAAAAGATGGTTGCGAGATAATGAAGGTTACATAAGGACATGAGGTTTTTTTTTATTTTTTTTATCAAGTACGTGGAAAGAAACTGGAGAAATATCAGTAATCTCTGTAAGGGGGTAGTGCCATCAGTTCATCTCACATGGTGCACTGTAGGGATTACTTGAGGTTCTTTGCAGCGTCCCTTCGGCCCCTAGCTGCAGCTCTTTTCATTCCTTTTACTGTACCTCCGTTCATATGTTCTTATTCCCATTTTACTTTCCACCCTCTGTTAACTGTTGCAACGTTTTCTTCCTGTTACAATTTTCCAAACTTTTTACTATCAATTATCCGTTTCAGCGCTGAATGACCTCATAGGTGCCAGCGCTTGGCCTTTGGCCTAAATTCTTTATTCCGTTCTTCTAAATATTAGTAAGAATAGAGGGATGATAGAAGGAAGATGAGAGAAGTTAAGCACAAAAAAAAATGGTAGAGGAAAGGCGAGAGAAGCTGAAAAGATAGGATAGGTTGTCATGAAGCCGAAGGGGAAGAGGGTGCGGCGGTGAAGAACTTTTAACACTTTGATAAGAGAGCAAAGATGAGAGAAAAATGACAGCAGTGAAAAAATGAAGGCGGTAAGGCGCCAGTGTATATTGGGTTGACTTCTCCGGTTTGTAAATTTAAAGAAACTGCCCTTTCATAGTTTTATTCTAATAACAAATATACCTCGAACCAAAAATTCTTATGTTGGGAGAAGATAGCAACTTTATGTCAAGTATACCGGGAATAATTTTATATGAGTATTTAAATACTATCAAGACATTATCTTGGGAACAATGGCATATTTCCCGTCTTCCTCTTCAATTTTTGGTTTGTGATCTCTTCCTTGTTGCTTAGTAGCTAAATAAAAAATAATACTCCATCCCCAAAACTATTTTACTTTATCGTTCATAAAATCAACTTATGTAACAAAGAGTTTTTCTTGCTTCAACGTCCTTTTTATACGCCTGCATATGATATGGGTCGTAATCATTTTACGACGTTGACGGCCGGATGTGGCTGAGTCCTTTTCATAAGGCCTTCGTTTTTCCTCCGCCATAACATCCTGAGGAAAATTGTTGGCGCCATAAGGATGGTCAGGTTATGATCCATAGTTGCGGAAGGGGATTTCACTGGGTGGATTCAGTGTCCTCCACCCCACCCTGGGTTGAGTACATAGATAAATTTGGCGAATTCGTCGTACAATATGTCCAATTGCAGTCCTGTTTTTGTATTGACTTTTCAATTTTATCTTCACAAGTTACCAATTTCGTCTATGAGAGGTAGCTCCATAAAAGGCAGGATGGCATATGCCAAACCAATACCTGTGCAAAGAACTAAGCTACTGACATACAACAGGGATATATATATATATATATATATATATATATATATATATATATATATATATATATATATATATATATATACATATATATGTATGTGTGTATGTATATGTATATATATATATATATATATATATATATATATATATATATATATATATATATATATATATATATATATATATATATATATATATATATATATAGGGTGTCCATTAAGTCTCTTTACAATTTAAAAATATATTACAAAAGCAAATGAACAGATAAATTTGTGGAAATTATTACAAAATGAGTAGTAAATATTGGAGTTTTTTTGCCTCATTTAACACATCTCTATATGGGCACCATTAGCTGCATGGAGCACATCAAGACGGTTCTTGATTTGCCACGTTCGCTGTAGCATAGCCTCATCAATGGTGCCAATGGCATCAGTGATCTTTTGCTTGAGATCAGTGGTGTCCCGCAACTTTGTCTGATACACAATATCTTTAACATAACCCCATAAAAAGAAGTCCAGGGGAGTGATATCTGGTGAATGAGGTAGCCAGGGGGTTGGGCCATCCCTTCCAGTCCACTGGTCTGGAAATGTTTGATGTAGGAACCAACAAACATGCATTCCCCAATGTGGTGGTGCACCATCTTGCTGGAAAATGATGGTTGGTTGAAGGTTATCTACTTGTGGTGCCACATATTTAGTCAAGAGGTCAAGGTAAACATCTGCAGTAATTGATGTCTCATTGAAGGAAAATGGACCAATGATTTGATTGCACATGATCCCACACCACACATTCACCTTTGGTCTATCTCAGCAAAGTTCCCTAATCACTTGGGGATGTTCTGATCCCCAGATTCTCACATTATGTGTGTGTTTAGTTTCCCTGAAACATGAAAGGTTGCCACATCACTAAAACTTGGTTTAGGAACATCATCCTCAGAAATTCGTTCCAGCATGTTAAATGCAAGCTCTTTTCATTTTGGTTTATCATTTGGCTCGAGTGCCTGTACGAGTTGCACTTTGTAAGTGTACAATCGCAAGTTCTTGTGTAGGACTTTGTGCACTAATGAACATGGTAGCCTTAAGTGTTTGGCAGCCGTACGGATGGACTTGGTAGAGAACGATCAAAGGCTTGTCTTACATGATCAATGTTTTCCTCAGATGTTTTTCGTCGTCCACTCCTCCTTTTATCCAGCACTGTGCTTGTCTCCATAGATTTCTTGTGCCATGCACTAATTGATGGTGGCTCCCTTCCGGACTTAGGTCTGTAGTTTTGCTGTCTGTGTATCCGATTTTGTTTCAGTAAACCATGACACACATTGTGCCTTTTCTTTAGGAGTAGCCATTTTTACATGCTTTTATTTAACTTGACTTCTGCGTCTGTCTGTCTGTCCGTCGTCAAATCTTGTAACTCAACTTTCTACCTGTTCCCTTCATCCGATGGACTTGAAATTTTGCATGGTTACTCAATCCTGGTGACAATACAACCTTACATGGTCAGTAGGTCAGCAGTGACCTCTAGTGACCCTACAGTGACCTCTCTCAGTATCCCAGGATTTGTATGAAACTGAATTTTTCAAAACTTCTTTGACTCGGTTAATAACTCTTTGGATTTTTCAAACCTTCTTTGGCTCGACAGGATATCAATTTCGTTAGCTACAATCCTTAATCGGTTACAATTTCTGTCAAAACTAAAAAGTATAAAATAAAAAAATATAAAAATAAAACATATTTAAAACACGTTTTTATTAAAGTGCACAAAAAATGGAAAAATAAATCTTTTGAGACACCAGGATTTTCTTACAATTAATCATGTCTACAAAAATACAACCGCGGGCAACAAACAGGCAAGGAAATGCTACAAGAAATTAAAAAATAAATATATATTTCTTTTGTAGCACTTCTTTCCATGTTTGGCGCCCACGCTTTTAGTTTTGTAGACATGATTAATTGTAAGAAAATCCTGGTGTGTCTCAAAAGATTTATTTTTCACTTTTTAGTGCATTTTAATAAAAGTGTTTTAAAAAATTTTTTTTTATATTTGTTTAGGGGTTTATTTAACAGTACCTCTTTCATCACCAGGTATCTGAAATGCACAAATGCAGTGTGATTAAAAACTTCGATAACTGCTGAGTACATAGAACATATCTGATTATGATATCTCAATAATGGTTTTTGTAGTATATTTTGTAAGTTGTAAAGAGACTTTATGGACACTTTATATACTGTATATATATACAGTATATATACAGTATATGTATATATATATATGTATATGTATATATATATATATATATATATATATATATATATATATATATATATATATATATATATATATATATATATATATATATATATATATATATATGTATGTGTGTATGTATGTATGTGTGTGTGTGAGAGTATGATGTGAGAGAGAGAGAGAGAGAGAAGAGAATTTGTGGCACGAACAATACCTAATGATACTGAGATTGTATTGTTTTGAAGGTAGATTTCGGGTGGATATGGTGACAAGAGCTTGACCGGCCACGTAAAATCCGCCAGCCTAAGAATCTGACCTTCTCTTTGCGTGGGACGTGACCTTGTGAACCCCAATAAACCAACTCCCCTCCCTGTGACATTGACCATCGCTTGGTTTTTTGAGAAGCGTGTTTGTTTGTGCATAAAGGCCCGCGCTTCCAGTATTAGGACACATCTCGGTAGAGTGAAGGGTTCTTCAGAAAAATATCTCGTGAATGGATCAACAGAAATCCCTATGTGAATCGAATGTAGTACACTTGACCATCACCTCGAGCATTTGAGCAGAACAGTCTTCAAGATGTCACAACCTATCTTAGAAATGAACGTGTGAATCAGTAAGTCATTCAGCATTGGAATAAAAATGTTTCGTTAAAGATTCGAAAGGTTAGGCTCTTGATGTCTGCTCTTATCCTTATATAAGATTTAGAAAATCCAGACGGATAGATAACTTTATACTTACTATATTTCGGTGCATCATTATCAGTTCCTATCTATCAAGAAGAGAAAAAATTGGATTGCAAAAAACTTTGAAGTAGCCGTCTTTAGAACGAGGGAAACCTTTGGAAACTGCTAAATAAAAAATGGAGAAGTCAGTTCCATAGTGTGGAGGCATTTAATCCATCCATGGTTTGAAGAGTCGTTTTAGGATGATGTCTGTAGGGTAATATCAGGTACTTGGTTCATTAGGATTACGTATTTATGTCTCTCTCTCTCTCTCTCTCTCTCTCTCTCTCTCTCTCTCTCTCTCTCTCTCTCTCTCTCTCTCTCTTCATTATGCACTCTTATAAAGGGTCCAGCAATGGGAGAGGCTGGACGACCTCAAGTCTGAGTGTTGTCTCTCTTCCGTAGACTGTCTGTATTACAAACAGAAAAATATATGAACACACTTCGTTCCATTATAGGAGTCGTATGTAAACTTCCATACATAACATCCTGATCATATGGGCCTGTTATGTGCGCCAATCTGAGAACCTTAAATATTTTTATGGGATGTGGCTCTAAGTACAGCCCTTACGATTTACATGAACTAATTTGGAATGAATTTGCTAGGCCTGCGTCATCCATGTTCTCACCAGGACCAAGATTGTTCAATTTATTCACAATTATAGTGAACTACTGAGAAGATGATGAGATGTTAAAGTTAAGTAAAAATTGGCCTTTGCACCATGTCGAGAATTTCCAAAACTTGAGATAAGGTTCGGAAAAATTTGGTGCACTACCTTCCAGAATACTTAAGTCTGCCTCCGTTTGAGATGTGTGTTTATCATCTCTCTGCCCGGTTCTCTCGCTCTCTCCCGTTACTCTTGGCTTGGTCAGCATCTTTGGGAGGCTGAAGGAGATGACCAAAGATACTTGAGAGGAGACTTTAGTCGTTTTCAGGAGTTAAAGATCTGTGTAAGATCTTTCACACACTTCTTGAAGCGGCTTTCTGGGTTAAAAATTTGTTCTTGTATGGGATGAAAAACGGAGATCTGTTCATTTACGTGGCATTAGAGACTTTTAAAAACTCATTTATCATGTGAAATCTCGGAAATGCAGACTACCTGTTATTGAACATTAACACTGCAGGGCGGTTACACTTTCGGGGGAAAAAAATTGTGCATACCTTCTAGGAAGTCGCGAGCTTTCTTGAAATAAGAACTAAACATTACCTTTGAGTATTACATTATGCTTGCTTGAGTTGAGTTTTAATAATATCAAAAAAATTATGGTTGCCACTTCAAAATCCTACGTACAACTGATAGTAAATTGTGAGGTCTTTATGCTTAATTTGTTGATTTCGTTTTGCCGGGGGCGGGGGGGAAAATCTCAGGATTTTAGAATACATATGATCAAGTGCAAAGTTTATAACTAAGTCAGAGTTCGTAAAAATAATATTCGTATTTGCCAGATATTTTGTTAGTTACCTTAGTATATATTCCTTTTTTTTTAATGAGGAATCATAGGGATGCTTTCTTATAGCTTGGTAGGATAGAATAGAGGTGGTCATTCACTGTAGAGTCGATGAATGTTTAGAGAGAAAAGAAGCGTTTTCTTGATGTATATCGCCAATATTCTTGAAAATTTGACAAAGTGATTCGTTAGGAGAAATATTGTTTTTCCTCACACACCTCTTTGATCCCTATTTCAAAAACCTCGAAGGTAGAGCATCGAAATTGTAAACACAATAGGTATAGTGGTTGTTGGGACGAAAATCCCAAAACACCAGCTGTTACCACGAGACCTTCTTCACAAAGATAAAAACAATCCATGTTTGCAGAAACACGAGTAGTCTGATTTCACAATTCCATTGAGCTGATCTTGGTCAGGTGTTTCAGGCCAAGGTTATTATTATTATTATTATTATTATTATTATTATTATTATTATTATTATTATTATTATTATTATTATTTTAAAAAATGTACAAAAAACATTTGCTGAATTTCATTTAATGTTTTCTCATGTACTCTGAATGGGTGGTAATAATAATAATAATAATAATAATAATAATAATAATAATATAGTAAAATTCACATCAATTTGATTGTCTCTGTAAAATGTGCAACAACTAGGTTTTCGAGAACTGTGAAGGTAAAATATTAACGTTTTCGGAATAACTGATCTTGAAGGAGGATTGCATGCCAGGAAAGTTCAGTAACTTGAGAGAGGAAATGATGACAACAGAATGTGCTTCGTTCTTGGTCTTTTAAAGAATTACTGTACCGAAGCCGATTCATTATAGTATTCTTAGTATGCGTTCAGAGTAGTTGAAAATTTCAGTGGAGAGATAAAATGGGACTTAGATATATGACTGATTGATCATGCGTTTATATTATTACAGTTAATGTTGATTTGTTTTTATGTCAAGTAAATGAAAGTCAACCTCCCCCAATGGTGGCCGGTTATGATAAGAAAACCTCAGTTATGGTTGATGAGTTGTTCCCCGTCTCCCGCCGCGGCGCCCAGGTCACTTATTCAACTCCGATCTCTCCCAAAATCCAGTGTTGAAGTTTTCGTAGAAATCAAAAAGGTTTTGCGCAGTCTTGCTGACAAACGAACAGAAACATAACCTCCTCCAACTTCGTTTGTTGAGGCAATGAAAATAATGCACTTTCATCGTTGGCAGTAACACACTTAAAACTGGTATGAAATTGACAAAAATCATAAGACTGAAGCTACATGGAAATAGATTTTGAAAAAAGTTTCCCTGAGACTCTAAAATGAGGTAATTTTCAGGCTTAAACAGCGACAAATGTAAATGTTATTTATAGCAATTATGGTATTTTGTACTATGTAGCCTTTGATGTCGGTTTGAATTATTAATTGCAATTAAGATAATTATTCTTATCACATAACTTAGAACGCACGCGTTAGGTGCCTGTTAATTTCATAACTATCAGGTGTAGCCATTTATGTATGCATTTGCCAACTCTTCACTACGTCTTTGATTGATTTCAGTGCTTGGTCACGTGTATTAATATAAACATTAATATTATACGTGTGTGTACATGTGTGTAGAAACTGACTTATGTATATAAAAGAGATATGGAAAGGCTCATCGAAAATCTTGGGTGATGATATATTTGGCTGGAAGGGTTTCTGCTCTAGGAGGAACAAAGAAGATATTGGTGAGTGGCGCATTACTTGTAAGCTGATCTGCCTGATGTTGATGATGCTTCTGCGTAGGTGTAGAACTGGATTTGGAATCTGTAAAAGTATTTTGCACAGGGAAGTTCTCGTTAATTCTTCAGTCACAGCTGAATATTTCATTGACTCCTGTTTCGTTTTAACAACAATGCTTTTTTGGTAGAAAACTTGTGTACCCAAGTTTGCCCAGCTCTCTCTCTCTCTCTCTCTCTCTCTCTCTCTCTCTCTCTCTCTCTCTCTCTCTCTCTCTCTTATCCAAAACCTGATTCAGGGACACAAGGGAGTAAAGCCCTATATAATATTTATTATTAACTGTGTTTTTAATGTTCTGCCCCACACATTAGAGATTTGATAATTTTGCACTGCTTAATCTCTCACTCACTTTCTGTCTCTCTCTCTTTCCCATAATTTCTTTTATTGATTATTTATTTGTCTCAGTTTGTAGATAAACCCTTGACGTCAGCAGTCTCTCACCTTGCTTGACCCCACCCTTGGGGTGCAGGCATTTATTTCCTTCTTCTGTGATTGTTCATTTGAGCTTCGTTCAGAACCATTCATCCGCTGAATAATAAATGTTTATTACGTGACTGGCAACTTAATGCCCTGAAACCCGGACATGAAGGAAAGCATAAACAATGAGATGAACAACTGTGATAAGGGTAATGAAAAAGAGCCCTTTGAAATAGAGAAGACTACGGGAATCAGGGGGGCTAGTAGATGAACATTCCGGGGGGCGACGTGCTTTTGTATTCTTGGTCCTTTTAAATTTTGCTAGATCATTAGTTATCGCCGACTTTCTGCTAATTACTTATCTTGTTAAAGCTAATCTCGGATGCTGTATGTTCTGTTTAATCACCAGTGCACAATGTTAAAACCATTCCTTACTGACAAATTTTGTTAACTGTTATCATTGATAATGCACTCTGTTTTTAATCAGTTCTGCTGTGTCACTCATTGTTTTCAAATGACAGATAGCAAAGGGCTATTGCAAATGTTCTCAGTGTGACTTTACCTATCATATCTAGTGTTACTTAATTAAGGTAGCATTTGGTTACCTAAATTTATTCTAGCCCTCATTAGCGACACGATGCAATTCTTGTTGCTGTTTTGCGCACCTCCCAGATCCAAAATGTTCCAACTGGTAGCCTTAATACTCATCCAGAACGGATCCTTAAGTGGTGTAGTCAGTTAGGATGATTCTGAATTCCAGCAATACAAAAGAATTTTTAGATTATCCATTACCATACCATGCTCCCACTCCATGTTTCACTGTATAGGTAACTCTGTACTGAATGTTTCTGAATATTTGACTGTACTTAATGGAGACCAGGTAGTGTTGGTTAAGATTTCATCACAACATTCCCAATCAGTCGGCCCTTGGTATCAGTTAAATAGCAACTTTAGATACTGAGAGAAAGAAGAAACCTTCACTGGTTACGAAAAGGACTAAGTGAGTGTACCCCTTTTGCTTTTCCACCCACCTTATTTTTTCGCTCTTCTTCAATCATGTCCTTATCACTCTAATAAGCTAGCTTCTCTACTCTGTTCCGTGTATGCAGCCCCATTCTTTATGCTCCTGTTGTAGTTTATGTTAATCGAGGAAGTTTTTTTAATATATTGTTCACTGACTTCGATTGACTAGAAGAAAAGTGTAGACTTTTGTTCTGTTCATCTGTGATTGGTCAGAAGGAAATGGAAGACTGTTGTTTACTTCACTTATGACTGGTCAGTTGCATCTCATTATCATTTGACCCCGAGGTCAGGGAAGGTAACCTGTCAACCATCCTGTGTCTCAAGGTCTTTTTGCTTCATTTACATTTTCGTGTGACGTTGGTTTATAGATACTATCTCGTATAAATTGCTTGATGCTATTTTTGTTGTCTCTATCGTTGTCTGACGATGTCGCGTTTCGTAACGTTGTTGGTATTGATTTTTGTTCTTCCTTTGGTAGTGAATTCCTCTGGTGCTTCCTTTGCCAGATTTTCCAAATAGTGTCTCTCATTGCTGCGTGATGACCACGAATGTTTTAGATGATGAACTATTGTTCTGTTCCCAGAATCATCCTTCATTTTTCATATTACATGGTACTTCTTATTCTTCTTTTTAGCAAAAGACAAGGGGAGAGAAAGGGACAAACTAATTGGAAGTGAAAAGACTCATGTATAACATAGAAGGTGACGAACAACTCACCCCCCCACCTCCAAACACACACACATACTCAGTCCCACCCTGGAGACCTTGGAAAGGAGGAAAAATTTTTCAGCCAAAAGTGCCTTTTATCCCTTATGTACGACTTTACTGTTACGCACATGATTTTCTCGTTTCCCGAATTGGAAGATGTATTACGTGTATAAAATGGTGCACAAACAGGTGTATAAAAATATAGTGATACATTCTTTCATGGCATTTTAAACATTCACTTGTAAAACATACATTCATACACACACTTACTGTGTGTGTGTGTAAATAATATATATATATATATATATATATATATATATATATATATATATATATATATGAATGATATATATATATATAGTATATATAATATACATGTATATATGTATATATTTCTCAAATACAGTATATATAATATACATGTATATATGTATATACTTCTCAAATACACCCACACATACATATACGTATACATATATATATATATAATATATACATATATATATGTATGTATGTATGTACTGTAGCCATCTGGGCGTCATAAGCGGATACATGAATAGTAATGCGTGCTCCCAAAGGCCAGATGACGTCTTTAACTCCCATGCTTCTTGCACGTGTGTTTCGATTTTAATCATGAAGGAAAAAGTATTTTTATCTTTGCATGCATTTGCATTTTAAATGAGAGCCAAGTCCTGCTACATTTTGTAGGCTAGGCAAGGATGTGAGTTTTCAAAACCGAATGCTGTCCAAGTTAGCAAGTTAGGATGAGATTTTATATCCTAAATTGGTCTCCGTGGTTGTAGGACTAGCTATAAGATAATTTTTTCCTTGTAGTCCAACGGGCAAGAAATCTTTGCAGTTGAGAAAATCGTAAAACCTTTATCTTGAAGAGGGGATAAATGTGACAGACTGACTCCTTATAGAAGGTAACAAGCCTGCACAGAATCGTTAGATTCACTCTGGTTGATTTAACTCTCGGATTCATTTTAGGCAGTTATTTTTTATTGCTGGCAACTCGGTTCCATGTAGTGTGGATGCAGTGACATCGCCTGGTCAATCGTGTTTTCATTGCTGAATTGACATGTATACCCTTGGAAAGGTATATTGACAGAATAAGCTAAATATATATATAAATATATATATATATATATATATATATATATATATATATATATATATATATGTGTGTGTGTGTGTGTGTGTGTGTGTGTGTGTGTGTGTGTGTGTGTGTGAGTGTGTGTGCGCGTGTTTATATTTGTTTGCATGTATTACTTGAAAGTAAAGTTAAAAGTAAAATGCGAAGTTTAATTATACCCTTGTAGATGAAGTCCTAGACACGTCGTTTGTGTATTCCTTTGTTCAGTGATTAAATAAATAAGTATTCAGATATGAATGTATTTTCCCCTTGTCGTGCTGAAATATCATGATCCTCAAGAGAAATCTGACCAGCATTGAGCGCCCGAGCTTTCTATTTACGTTTGCCCAGTTTCTATTTAATCCCTCTCCAGCTCCAGCGTTTCTGTTTGCATCCTCTTCCCATTTCCCAGACGCCACTCCCTCCCTCTTGCGATGCTTCATTATAATCGACGGCCATTGCCTTGTACTTAACGAGAAGAAGCTGAAGAAACTTGAGATGGAAGCGTATGCCGAGCACCTCTGGGGGAGAGGGCAGCGAATACCCTCAGCTTGGTCAGGCAGCAAGTGGGCTTAGGTTTGCCAGAGAGCCTAGGCATGTTTGTAGTGATTGTCAGTAGATACGTTCATGGGGACATTTTAAGATAGCGCTCTCCATTTTTACATTGTTTTTCTGTAGACAAAATTCCGGCAGCTTGGTACAGACAGCCGGAAATTTAAGGAGGACTCACGAAATACACTTGTAGTTAGTTAGGCATAATATTTTTCCAGCTATCCCAGTTAGCTTCTTTACTTTGCGGAGGTTGTGCACAGGAAAACATGGAATGATATCCGTCCGGCTATGATGTTAATCTTCAGATAATATCACTATTTAATGATATTTTAAAAAAGTAATTAGCGATGGGAAAATGAACAAGAAGGTCTTGGGTTGTCTCTAGAAAACCTCCTTTAGGTATATTATAATTTTAGATTGTCTTATTTTTCGTGAGAGAGAGAGAGAGAGAGAGAGAGAGAGAGAGAGAGAGAGAGAGAGAGAGATTCTGTCACCTTGTTGGGTACATAAATTATCAAGTAATCATGTCTCCGGCATTACCCAGCTTGTTATATTTCTTTCATCTTAGATTCATTCTCTCTCCCTCTTTCTCTTGTCCACACACACACACGCATACACAAACGCGCACTCACGAACGCACTCACCCCTCCCACACACACACATTTCCTGTTTGAAAGCACACTTTCACTTCTAATTCTTTCTCACTGACCACTTAGCTAGAAAATAATTTCTTTGTATCAGTCATTTCCTTTTATTGGGCTTATTGAAGCATTAGAAATAGCTCTTCATGGGATTTCAGTTTCTTAGTAAGTTAGTATTCTCATCGTTGATAACTATTTTCAAGTGACAGCAGTATTTTTTACTTTGTCGGTCAGTCATCAATCAATTTCCAATTCGGAAGGTTTTTGCTGCCCTCGCCATTTCTAGGAGACATCTCTGTAAACTCCATAGCATTTTTTTTTTTTCAAAGTGAGGTCAAATTTATTCAAAGTCTTCAGTTCCCCTTGCCTACTGATTCGTTTACCTTGAAATAAAGCAGAAAGCTCCCGAAAGGTGTGTATTGTATTTAGCATATCTATTTTTATTAAATGTTAGACTTTGGTCATTAAAGAAATACTAGATATTTTGTTATTTTCCAATGCGGATGTTACTAAGTTCGAGTCTTATTGTAACCAGTGGGCGAAATAAATCCATCCAACACATGACAGTATTCTTTACTATTTTATCTTTGATGCACATGTTGTTGTTACAGCCATCTTGCATGTGCGCCAGTCCCCTAAATAGTCAGAGTTAGATCTATTTTTGGGTTTGCCTCCAACGCCTTCAAAAGATTCGATGATTTTTATTTAGAATCTCGTTATTCGTAATGACGAACGCAAATATTTTATCACTGGCATTTCTGGTCTGTCACTTGCATCGAGGGCCATTTCTTGACTTGTCTGTCTTTTTATTTGTTTGATTTTTCTTTATTTTATTATGGAACAACAATGTTTCATCAGACATACATATATTTTTTATTTAACTTATGGGTGCCAAGGCATAAATAAACATATACTGTGTATATATATATATGTATATATATATATATATACACATGTAGAAGGATAATTTGAATGAAATGTTGTATATTGTCTTTAAATATGTGCATGAGGTTAGATATTTAAAAACAGAAATTTATTTCTGTTCCACACGTGATTGTGTGTTGATGATTTCTATATATGTATATATATATACACACACATGAGAGAGATGAGAGAGATATTTAAAAAAGAGAGAGAGAGAGAGAGAGGGAGGGGGCGGGTTTCAGTATCCTTTCCGCTTTCCTGTAAAATATAGAGGAGAACCATGGAGAGAAAAGGATTCCAATTTCCAAGCCACAGACCTGTTGTTAACTTGACAAAGAGATAACATTCGACTGTAAGACTCTTGATGTCTAGTGAGAATCCCTTCGGCAAGTCCTTGGGCATACCATAATTTTGATTCGAGTTTGATCCCATTATATTTAATATTGTTTTATTTCTATTTTTTTTTGAGGCCCTCCATAACATAATGGTCATGGTGTACCCTTTTTATTTTTCTTTGGGATAACATTTTGTGTATCCTTGGTAGTTTGCTTACGTAATCATTTGTAAAGAATAGCGTGAACATTAACTCAGGGGACCGCAGTAATGAAAAGACCGCTAATACGGGGTGTCACATCTGTCATGACCGTGCCCTCAGGGCATCTTCTGTCTACAAAAGGTTGTGTTGCGTTCCATTGGTTGTGAAACCAAAAGATCTGCGTTGGATGAGAGAAGTCTATAATTTTTTTTTGTCATAATTTTTGGAAGTCTAGTTTATTAAAGCATATTTTTTTTGTCATCTTTCATAGTGTGGACCATATTTTTAGTCCATTTGGTCATTTTCAGTGAAAAGCCGAATAGGAAAAATTGGGGTCTTTATTTTTGCTTTTGGATTTGGGTGAGTATCATTCACCGTGAAAAGCGGAAATTTATTCATTGTATTTTTCATATTATAAGGTCATGGTTTTAGTTAAAAATGTTCATATGGCTATTGTTCTTGCAAGGAAATTTGTATGGAAATATTGCAGAATTTTTCTGAAGTGCAAACGTCCCTGAGGTCAAAATTGTTTCTTTTAGTTTTGACGATATCGAAAAATGGGGTTATTGACAAAATAATAGCCTTTTTTGTATTTATTTTGTGAAATCCCGTTCAAGTACCAAGGACCAGGGACCACCCAAAAATAAATCCGGAATCATCTTTAATGCGAAAACTTGTGGGTGCCCATTCTAGCACATACAAATATCTGCTTCCAAATGTAAATCATGTGATTCATGTGATAACCACTACTACTACTTCTTCTACTACCACTAGAATTATAGTAGCAATAGCAATTACTAGCAATTACTTGCATCCAAATTTTGCTTCTTAATTTCCTCAGCATTTCAAAAGGATTTCATCATGAACTACCTCATTGTATTTTGACAAGTACAAAGAAGTCCAATTTCTTTCTTTGTGTCAGTTTTTCTTTGGAGACCAAAATCCTCTTTATTGGCCTAAGGCCATTCCCAGAGTGATCCGGACGTTCCGAGATCAAACTGGTTAAGGCTCAACCAAGTGCCAAATCCATTGCTACCCCCGGGGGAGGGGGGATTAGATTAGACTCAGATGAATTGGAGTCTCTTGCGTTGAAGAGGACTTCTTTTCTTCGATACATGAATAGGCCTCTTTCTCTTTCTTTCTTTCTTTCTTTCTTTCTTCAGCTGAAAACCCTTATGGACAGTCGACAGACTCTAAACTCAAGAGGATTCCAAAGGGAAATCAGCTTGCAGAGAGAGACAAGTTATAGGAAAAATGTGATAAATAACCAAGTATGAGGGAATAGAAAATAAGACCGATACACCTGAAATTCAAGAGACTTCAGCAGAGAGCAGGAATGAATTTGCTCTCTCTCTCTCTCTCTCTCTCTCTCTCTCTCTCTCTCTCTCTCTCTGTCAAATGGTTCAGCCTTTGTTAGTGGTGACTGGAGAATGTACTGTCTCTTTCCCTTTACAGAAATAGTCAGTGGCTGGTGAGTGAATGCTCTCTCTCTCTCTCTCTCTCTCTCTCACACACAACAGGCAGAGGCATGCAATGGTTGCTGGGCGTATTGAGGAGTTTCCAAAAATTTCCCCGGCACAAAACAGGTTAAAACGGCAACCAGTTTTCCCGACCTCGAATATTGAAGACTCTTATCCAGGATGTGTATCAGTGTGTGTGTGTGTGAGAGAGAGAGAGAGAGAGAGAGAGAGAGAGAGAGAGAGAGAGAGAGAGAGAAAGAGAATCGTTAATTTACCGTTCTATTGTTAATGCAAATATAAAAAGATAACTTTTGTAAGATCTTTTCGAGCAACTCCGTTTCTCTTTATCCTGACGGTTTCCCATGTTTAATTGCACTCGCCAAACACCCCGAAGACCTTCAGTTTTCAATTCTTCACAATGAAAAAAAGTCTCTTTTGAGCAAAAATCTCTTTTCAGCAACTGTTAAAGTAACCAGAACAAATTTAGGTGAAATGGAGATGACTGACTGGCGTGTTAACGTCAAAAGTCCTCGAAATCGAAAAGAGTAAGACATTAGTAACCGAAGAAATGAGTGGGAACGTTACAAACGAAATAATCAAGAACTCCAAAAATCTCCGCGAATAACGCTTCGGTCGTACAACAAAGTCATCGTCATTCAACTCTAGTAAAAGACCACCTCATCTCATGCAAGCACAGCAGGCAGCCCCCATTGCGAAGACGCCGTTCCCCTTGTGACAGTCATGCCCATGTGCAAGTGTTTGTGCCCCGAGGTTACCCTGTGAGTCATTGCGAAGCACAATTTCTCTTGACCTAAGCGACTGCATTTCTTAGGAGATGAGGCGGGAATTTCCCCGTCGTGTAATTGTAAATGAGGCCTAACGGCATCACTCTACGACTGCTGCGTCTCATAGGCATTGGTCAGCAACTGTTCAGTCCCGGGGGAAAAATGAAATGACCATTGAGTCATCTCTCTTAAGAGGCGGGGATTTTTAGGTGTGTTCATAGATGTAATTGGTAAATGAGGAGGTATAAGAACTTTATATATATATATATATATATATATATATATATATATATATATATATATATATATATATATTATATTTATATATATGTGTGTGTGTATTTATATGTATGCATATGTATATATAAATAAATATATAATACGTACACACACATCTATATGTTTATTTATTTATTTATTTATAATATATACAAACACATATAGGCTACATATGTATGCAGTATTTGGGTATGTTTATAATAATATATATAATTTTTTGTGTATATAAATACCATTATTTCATAGATATAGTCAACGTGTTCTATACAGTAAGTATGGATCCATGAATTTTTGGATCCATACTTACTGTATAGAACACGTTGATTCTGTCTATGAAATAATGTTATTTATGTACACAAAAAATTATATATAATATTATAAACATACAAACATATTGCATATATATATACATATTTATAATATATATATTTCAGCTTAGATTAGGCTACCCCATAAGAAGATAGTGCCGTCAGTGCACCTCACACGGTGCACGGTAGGCATTCTTTTAGGTTATTTGCAGCGTCCCTTCGGCCCCTAGCTGCAACTCCTTTCATTCCATTTACTGTATCCGTTCATGTTATCTTTCTTCCATCATACTTTCCTGCCTCTCCTAACAATTGTTTCATAGTGCATCTGCGAGGTTTTTCTATTCTCAATTTCCCTTTGAGCACTTAATGGCCTCACAGGTTCCAGCGCCTGGCCTTTGGTCTAAATCTTATATTCCACTCCATTTCATTCAACTTAGGTTAGCTATAGAAAATGCAATTGCTTAATAATGGGCTCTGAATGTTGGAAATTAATGTTACCTTTATTGCTGCTTGATTTGATTTTTCATGGAAAAGCCTCTTTAGTAAAAATAGCGTGGTGGTAGTGGTAGTGATAGAATGGCATATTATATATGTGGTACGTATTATTGGATAGCAAATAAAAAACCACTTCTCTTTAGGTAGGTCATGGTTATAAATCAGGTTATTAGAAATCGATAACATTTCTTCCAGTCAGTTTGTTCATAAATGAAAAAGATACTTCTTTGTCGTTTTCAAATGTATCTCGTTTAATATCGTTCATTTGTCGGACTGTTTCGTCCGAGGCTTCTTAATTACGGTTAATTGTTGTGAGCTTTAATCTCGGTCCAATTAGATGCTTCAGGAAGTTAATTGACACGATTCAAAAGAGACGGTGCTATTTCGCCGTCTCTCTTCTCCTCAGGGTTCCTCTCGTTTCATTTTTCATCGTCTCTGCAATACATTCCTTTATAGAACTTACTTTTCAACGTAATTTTTTAATACTGGGTGTCATTTTTCCCTGTGATTAATTTTGCTCTTTATTCTCATGTTTCATTTTCCTTGTTATATTTCAAAATTCATTCTTAAAATGACAACTAATTCATGCACCCGTAATTTCAGCCCTGTCCCTTGCAGTACGTGCAGTCTTTCCTCTTACAAAACAGCTTTCTTTATGATGAAATCTAACCTCTAATTTACCTCCATAAACCTTTACAAACGCGCAGGCGCAGAGTTGTCTTCTCTAACTCATTTTGTTTTTTTCGCTAAATAATCTTTCATTTCATTTCAGGGGCAATCTTTTCTCTCCCAGTTAGCCTTACCACCATTTCATTTAGGTTATCTCTTAGTAGTCTTTTCATATATTTTCTTCTTTTTGTTTGAAATGACTTTTCTTAAAGCAAGGAGTCACTCCACTCGATCGCGAATCTAATCCTCCTCATTTCGTGAAAGGGTTTCAATCGTGTTCATATTAGTTTCATTTTCGCTTTAGCAGTTATATTACGGTACTTAGATTTTCCACAAATCCTCCTTTAAGCGGGAAAAATCCCAAGACAGAAATGTAAAGGTTAGAACTCCAACAGTTTGGAAGTTGAGCACGACAGTTAACTAAAATGACTTGGTGAGTTATTTTACCAAATGATGAGCTATTGCATTTTACTTGACACATAATTTTTCTTTCACTATATTTATTAGCTAGATAGAATAAAAAACAAGTAAAAAGTGCACGGAAGTTACTTCTTCGCAATTGAGTTTTCTGTACAGCGCATAATCAAGGCCACCAAAAATAGATCTACATTTTGGTGGTCTCGGTATAATGCTGTATGAGCGGAGGTGGTGGCCTTCCTATAGTGTTGCCAGACGCACGATGATGGTTAACTTTAACCTTAAAATAAAATGCAGACTACTTAGGTTATAGGGCTGCAGTTTGTTATGTTTGATGATTGGAGGGTGGATGATCAACATACTAATTTGCAGCCCTTTATCCTCAGTAGTTTTTAAGATCTGAGGGCGGACAGAAAAAGTGCGGACGGACAGACAAAGCCATCTCAACAGTTCTAAAAGTAATGGATGAAATGAAATGGAAATATGAAATGCAATGGAATTGCGTGCTTAGTTACAAATTGAATTGAAAGAAAAAAAAGATAAACGGAAAGAGTTCGTCAGATCATACCTGAGGTCGTGGAGAGAACGAGTTTGATCCGGAGTCATGACCGTTCTCGTTTTCAAGACGTTTGTCTTTTAATGGATGAATAAGCAAATAAATATAAAAGTAAATTAATAAATGACGAATAAATAAAGTATGTGACTGAATGCACATGTGAACACAAACTTGTGATTGAATAGTACCCGTTTGTTTTGTTATCAGTATTGCTTCGTATAAACTTCTCCATACACACCCATACGTCTTCTCTGGCGTGTTTTGCTAATGCTTATATTTGAAATTAGCGATATACTGGATGCAAAATTTTACTCTTTCAATTTATATTATTTTTCTAATACGGATTTGCTCGTCCTTTTGTCATTTTGTACATTGTCAGTGGTATTTTTAAACTATATTGTGTTCCTATTTTTCATCTGGCTATTATCGTTCCTCCATCGTAAGAGGCATGTCTATAGCTTTCTTCAGGATAAGGCCACGCCGTTTTTCCTTCACCCTTCATCCATCTTTTCCTTCGAGCCTAGAATAAAAAGTAGCATCAGTTTGCCCCTCCGGTCGGCCTCCACAGCAGTGTCCTGCAAGCTTTGAATTCTCGTTGCTTATCGTCCTCTACATTTGGTTCATGGCTTGAGCATTCCACTGATTGGTTCCGCACCTCCTGCCATGAGAGAGAGAGAGAGAGAGAGAGAGAGAGAGAGAGAGAGAGAGAGAGAGAGAGAGAGACGAAGGAGGAAGCAAGAGGAATGAAAGTACCTCAAAAGACGAGAGAGGAGCGGACTGACGTGATGTTTTCGATCCATGAAAGGCTTGATCTTTTAATTTTTATGATCCCCTAATTACTCAGTCTGTAGTGAATGAGGCCTCTGGATTCATTCCTGTGACCCAAGGTACCGGTGCTGGTTTCAGCCCATACCCTCCGGTAAGGCATGAGTACTTTAATTGCAGGTTGGTGACCTCCTGAGTTCATGGCCTTCCGATGTCTGTCGTCTTTCATGTCATTCTCTCCTTTTCTATTTACCTCTTTTCGATTTTACTGAAGATCTGGCGTCAAGTAAATAGGCCATTTATTTAATGCGTCTGTTGAAACTTAATTCGTGATGCAAAAAGCATAAAGTTTTTTTTTATTCTGGGTGTGCCTCTCATTTAAAAAAAATTGAAGTGTTACGTTTTAACATTAAAACAAACAGCAGTAACTGATTTACTTAGCATACAAAAGAAAGTCAGAGAAGCAAAAGTGGTTGAAACATTCAGTATAATAACCAGAAGTACACACACACACACACCTTATATATGTATATATACACATATATATACAATATATTATATATTATGTGCACATATATATATGTATATGTGTCTGTTGGTATTTGTTTATGTGCGGTATGTAAACACGTGTGACATACACGCAGCCACATACATCTGTGTATGTATGTATATGTATACATACGTATGTATACTTGTGTGTAGTGTTTATACCTGTATATCAAAATGTCGTGCATATTAACAGTTATAACCAGAATATTTTGAAAATGATTCATCCTTCCTTCCGGATTTCTCCCTTTTGCCTTCACACATAGTCCTAAATTATTTTAAAATTCACACACACACACACACACACACACACACACATATATATATATATGTATAAATGCGTGTGTGTGTAAACTTTCATCCAAAGGTAATTATATATTGTGTTATACAGTGATGATAGCGAGATCGATTCAACCATCTAGAGAGATGCAAGCTGAGTTCGACTCTGCTGTAAATATCAGAGACTAAAGTATCATGAATATCGAAGTGTACAAAATTGGGACTAGTTTCTGGCAGGAGTGAGTGACAATTAATCACTGCAGCAAATTGCAAGGTTTGAGCCAGCTGGGATGCCCATGTAATTCGACCAGGTTGTAAACAGACCTGTTATTAGTTAACAGGCTGTCTGCCGGATCGCCCCCCACCCTCTCTCTCTCTCTCTCTCTCTCTCTCTCTCTCTCTCTCTCTCTCTCTCTCTCTGCACGAACAGTTCTTGCAGAATATGACTTACGTTTGATGACATTCGATAAGAGAAGGGAAATTCTTACCGTTAAAGTTGTTTTCAGTTCACTGATATATATTTTTAAATACATTTTACCTTCTTTTGCATCATCGTCATGATCATAATCATCTAAGTCATGTCAACTCCATTCATTACCACCTTCACTCAGTAACTGTTATTATCATTTGATATCTTCTTTTCATCACCATCATAATCATCTAAGTCAGTAACTCCATTCATTACCATTTATTATCATTTGCAGCACTTGCCATCTTCATTTTCATCTTCTTTTCATCATCGCTACCATCATCATCACCACCATCAAAAGCCCTTCAGAGTTAGTCAGGTGGAATAGAATAGAACCATTATCCCGGCTGAGATACGGAAAATCCTCACATCGTCTTAAATAATATTTAGCAGATTTCAAGAAAATGCAGCAGGTAATCTGGAACGTCAAAAGTGCAATGCAGTCTTGAGATGACCCCTGCATATCAAAAATCATTCGTACAAAAAGCAAGAAAGAGGGAATCAAGTAATGTAAAAGAGGAAAGATTTGGGGCAAACTCGTTTACACTCATGCCACTAATGAAGACCATTGCTGTGTTTTTTTCCGGTGAGCGCTTCAGCTATGCAATTCTGGTCTGGATATAATTCCCATCGTGGTGTGTCTGAGCGATTTAGGCGCTAGGTTAACTTCATGTAGTCTCATTCGCTTGGATATCTTTGATAAATAGGTCCTTAGTGGATTAGATACGATTAGAAAGCTACGTTAAAACAAAATAAAGCATTGTCCCTTCACCACCCCATCAACAACAGAACTGCTACAATGACCAAGTATTCAAAACTACAGCAACATCAGCGAAGACCGCAGCAGCAACAACAACAATAACAACAACAACAACAACAACAACAGGACGTGAAGCCAGCTGCCGTAGCCTTACAGCTGAAACAATAGATTCCAGTTTGTGAAAAAAATACATTAAAAATACATTAGGATGTTTTCACCCGATTGATACGTCAGTTGTCCATAAAGGACGTGTTTTCATTGCATAATTGGGTGCTTCAGAATTCGCTTTGTCTTGAAAAGGTTAGTGCAAGTGAACGTGATCGTGTTAATAATAACTCGTGGTAATAACAGCAAGAGTAACCATCAAACAGTTACACCATCAAGCTTTGAGAGACGTATTCTGCGGTTCTTTATTGTATATTTTGCCATTGTGTATGTGACGCTACAACTGCTGACACTGACATACAACTACTGATTAAGTTGCTGTCGCTTCACTTCTGGTACAAATATTGCTGCTAGCCAGTAATCATCATCTGCATTATCGTCATTGCGATCTTCTGGAACGGATCTGAAATGGAATGAAGTATTTTATTTCAGGCTTTCGTGAAAGTCTAGTTCTAGTCTAATTTTTATTTGAGTTTTACTGTCCTCATGAACTAGCAAACAAACTTTTTATACTCAAGTGCCGTTTTGGGCATTCGGTCATCAGTGTACTGTATAGGCAGGCTGCGAAGAGTAATGCACCAAAAAATTAATCGAGATTGGTTTTTGGGAAAGAATGAGCAATTTAAAACGAAATAAGGAAACGTGTCTGGAAGCAGTACATTTTTATAGAAAATGGCCAGCTGTCTAGGACTGACGTCAGGTTAAATCTACTTTTATTAACACACTTAACTATAATGCCCATTACATATTCTTTTTTGTATATATTCTTATTCATAAGGACAGCAGTAAGGGTAAGCTGACCTTTTCATTTCTCTTTGGCTGCATTCCACTGGAATTCCTCCATATACTGAGAGTAAGACCTGGAGTAGGTTTGGGAATGCCAGATGGGTTTTTTCGTCTCGGTTATTTTGACGAGTCCCGAAGTCCACACAAGGCCTCTTAATCCTTTTGAAAGCTTACCACACATAATTATCATTGTTAATTTCTTTTTTCTTTTTAATAAGTGATCTTTCTGTGTTTCACATTACCTTCTGTTACTTCTTTCTAATGAACACCATTTTCTTTGGAAGCTTGAATTTCAAGACAGTGTCCCCTGTGTGCTTGTTCCATTTGAATAGAGTTTATATAGAACTCTTCTGATCAATAATAATAATAATAATAATAATAATAATAATAATAATAATAATCTAAACCAATCGACCAGATGAGTGTCTCCCGTTTCCTCTATATTCCATTCCAGTTCTTGATCATTTGCCGTCCCAAATTTATGATCAACAGTCTCCATTTCTCGTTTGACTAACCTGGCTGACAAGAAATAGAAGAAAGACGGCACTGCTTTGGAAAATACCATTTTTAAGAATGTCTTGATGCATACTTCTCCTTTAGCAGCCCTTCTCATATATTCCTGAGTGAGATGTCACGCCCAGACTGTTCGCCCTTGGCCCTGTTACTTTTATTGTTATTTGCAGGGCTATGCGTTGGTGGAATGTATAGAAGTAATACCATTTTCTTCTTGTTCATGTTTTTCTAACATACAAATATGCCAACGGAACGAGAGTACTTCTGCAGAATGGAATAAAAAAAGAGGAAGTTGAAGATACTACTTGAACGTGAGGGAGCGGGGAAAAGCTGAGATACGATTGTGGTTGTTTTATAAACTACCTGATTTACGAAGCTTTGCTGTAACATTTTGTAGACTCTTTATTAGAATTTCAAGGAGAATTGGTACATGTTTATATTATATATATATATATATATATATATATATATATATATATATATATTATATATATAAATTGTATATTCACATACATACATACATATATATATATATATTGAGAGAGAGAGAGAGAGAGAGAGAGAGAGAGAGAGAGAGAGAGAGAGAGAGAGAGAGACAGACAGACAGACAGACAGACAGACAGACAGAGAGAGAGAGAGAGAGAGAGAGAGAGAGAGAGAGAGAGAGAGAGAGAGAGAGGTCTCTTATTTAGAAACGTTTTGGTTTCCAGCTTTAAATTGTTCCTGGTTGTGTTACGAGAATTCAGTGTACTAAAAGTATTGTAATTTCATTGAAACCTGTACATACATACGTACACATTCACTCATAAAGTGCATGAATGTATACATACATTAGCGTGTTTGTGCATATAGTTTGTAATTATAGAATCAGAAAAAACTTTCGGTGGTCATTACGAACAAAAAAAGACGCTCGCTGATGATATGATTTTTCCCGCACTGAAAACTTTCAATGAAAATTACTTCTGTCTCAGAATATTAGGGCAAGTGTCTCTCCCCAAATGTCAGAAAAGTTTTTTTTTTTTAATTTCTGAGAGACATGAATCTCGCAACAGCCGATGAAACAGCACGACCTGATAAGGGAAATTCTGTTCCATACGGGAAACGATGCGCACCTCTTTAATGGGCATCTTTATGTGCATTCTTGGGCGCGAAATGACTCGCCTCATTTAGCAAGGAATGCTGCGAGCTTCTGTGGACTTCGAGGTCTTGGGCACAGATATTTTAATTTCATATTCTGAAAGGTTTCCAATGAATATGCATTTATATCGGATTTGTATCCGCGTGTTATAAACTTTCAAAAACATTGTGGAAATGAACTGTACGTTAAGGAAAGTTTTAAAGAAAATTTTTTATTTTATTTTATCTTTTTTTACACAAACGTCGTTGAAGTAAATCCTCTCTCAATGCGATGTCGTAAACCTTTGAATTCCTCAAATCATTCCGTTGCGGAGCTGGCAGAAATATTGCTCCATAGCAACATTTCTGTTATTTTTACTAAAAATTGCTATTAAAACCAGCCCGGTGAAGAGTCCCAGATGAAGTTCGGAAGAGATAATATCGTTCAGCAAACGAAACTGGAAGAGGAAGCGATAA
>NC_089743.1:22608697-22611197 GCF_040412425.1 Macrobrachium rosenbergii | reverse complement strand
ATATATATATATATATAATGTATGTATGTATGTATGTATGTATGTATATATTTATTTGTGTGAGTATTGTTTTTACATTAAATCTTTATACATCATTTTGAATGTTTTATCTTTTGCTTTCTTTTAAATTACATATGTTCCACAAACATGCCTTTCACTTGTGTGAGATAAATTTATTTTGCTCTCTCTTTTCAGGTGAGTCTTGATTGTTTATCCGCTATTACACCGGGTAGATTTCCACTGGTTTTCCTTCATCAAGGTTTGTATTTACTAGTTTTCTTTC
The DNA here is from genome assembly GCF_040412425.1 of Macrobrachium rosenbergii. Classification (NCBI taxonomy): domain Eukaryota; kingdom Metazoa; phylum Arthropoda; class Malacostraca; order Decapoda; family Palaemonidae; genus Macrobrachium; species Macrobrachium rosenbergii. The sequence goes on along the minus strand of NC_089743.1, from coordinate 22,610,914 downwards.
GAGCTAAAGAATGTATAAATATATTTCTGTAGGCAATAAACGGACTTTTATTCACAAAAGGTACACATAGTAAGCTAAGAAAGTTGGCAGCCAAGGGGTAATGGGACGGGGAAGTTACCGAACAATTAGCTTTTATTCAACTGATTGATTGGTTGTTTTACCTAGTAATAAAATTTGAGGTTTAAAGCATCATCGACGCTGAGAAATCATTCTAATGAAAGGAAATTTTACGCAACAACTAGAGAGATACGAGAGATAAGCAAGTAAAATAAATTGTGTTAGAGCCTGCTGTTGATTCAGGTTTGTAGTTTTTAGAATTGTTATAATTTGAGAGTTTCATCCATTCTCTCTCTCTCTCTCTCTCTCTCTCTCTCTCTCTCTCTCTCTCTCTCTCTCTCTCTCTCTCTCTCTCTCTCTCTCTCTCTCTATTTAAATGGTATGGCTATGTTTCTGTTTCCTGTTTATCTCAAGTAATACAATTTCAGTAACAATAATCAAGGTAACTGAGAAATATGAATGTTCTCTCTCTCTCTCTCTCTCTCTCTCTCTCTCTCTCTCTCTCTCTCTCTCTCTCTCTCTCTCTTCCACTGTATCAAATAACATTCAAGACCAGAGAAGACTTCGTTTAATTCGTACATGTGGTGACATTCATTGATTTCATCTTCGTGCACTGAGGGTTAGAAGTACTGTGTGGGAGATATACTGTAGTTAGGCCTGTAATGAATGTACTAAAATTTACGGTGGATAATCAACTCTTTTTGTTGTCTTTCTAAGAAGAGCGCTGTTTTGTTTAATTATTTCAGGTTCTGGTGAATCTAAAGACTTAAGAGATACATGAATTTGTAAGAGGTACGTTTGAATGTACCGTGATGTGTGTGTATCGTTTAAACGCTCCGCTGTAATAATGAAGAGTTCGTCTGGTGTTTGAACGCTTTAGAATGCCTTTGAATGCTTGGTGACTCGCGTCTTTCAGAACGACATCTGCAAGTTGCAGTGTGTCATCAGTGTCTAAGAATTTTGTGGTGTAATTTAATTTCTGATTATGTTGTTAAAGTTTTTTTACTAAGTTTTAATGTTCGTTACATTTTAGAAGTATTCGAAATGACTCATTGACTTCTGGATAAGTATGGTACTTATGAAAATTGTTCATAAAATATCTTACCAAAGAAAGCTGAGGTATGACAGTGTTATGGTGCAAGTCTGTAACACCCTAATAACATATAGGGATGTAACCATTTTTCAATAAAAGGTAATTTTCACTTTGCTTTCTTCGGGTTTCAGCCAGATTTCCCTTTCTCCGTTTCACTCTTTCTTTCAATCCCTGCCCTAAGAGCAATTTTCTATAGATCTGATTGTAAATTGATAAACCTGCCTCAGTTTTTCACATTACTTATACAGGAGATTTTATACATGGATCCTTCTTTTCCCTCTCTTCGTCTGCTTGTGTATACTTTCTAACACAAACATTATACAATATATATAAACATTATATATATATATATATATATATATATATATATATATATATATATATATATATATATATTTATAAGTATATATGTGTGTATGCATGTTTGTAAGAATATGTACTTCACATAAAAACCAATTGTTGTATGTATTAATATATATATTATATATATATATATATATATATATATATGTGTGTGTGTGTGTGTGTGTGTGTGTGTGTGTGTGTGTGTGTGTGTGTACACATTGCACGTATGTTGTGATATTCCAGCCAAAGCCATGACATGACACATTTCAGAAGTAATTGAAGCAATACAGGTTTCGGCAAGAGTAGTTTGATCGCAGGATAATGATAACTATAAAGTGCCATCAGTTAATGCCAGTCCATGCCATTACCACCGTGAGACTTACGTTTGAAGAGGGTGGGAGGTTAGCCTACGGAAGGGAAGAGACTCCCATGTTGGGAAGTCCTCCGTTCTTATAAGCCGGGACATATAAATAAGCAGGAAAACAAAAATATAAACAAGCAAACAAAAACCAATAATTCAAGGTCGCTGCAGACTATCAATGGTCAGCTACCCATCATTAGAAATAATTGCCATTGCGTAATTGGATAATCTTTTAAAGGAAATCGTTGTGTATTGCTTTTGTTTGTTTGTTTGTTTTTCTCCGAGTTGTCTCCTCGTTGTACGAATTTCTTGCTCGTCAAAGTGTTCTCGGCTGATTAACGAACTATACCGATATACTGAG
>NC_089743.1:22588697-22603697 GCF_040412425.1 Macrobrachium rosenbergii | reverse complement strand
TATCGTTTAGATTGGACTTAATAGCTCATATCCCCTGCCTTCGTCCACATATCTCGAAAGCTGCCAAGTAAATTCAATCGTGGGCGTTCTTTCCCTCGGGTAATTCCCCGTTGAAAGAAAGCGGATCTGCTGGATGTATATTTGGTAAATGGGATAACCAGACTGTTGACTCAGATGCCGTTGGTAGAAGGAAATCTCTGTCTTATATTTTATCTCCTTGCATTTATCTTGTATATGTTCATTCTTCCATAATAAAAGGCCATTTTGATACCAAATAGCTATATGCATATTTTTTCAATGTTAAGCCTTCGCTCCAAAGGGAGTTGCTCCAGAGAATTGCTCCTACTTTAACCATTAAATTGAGGATAAATCCCCAGGGCAGAAAACTTCCACATCGGCCAGCTCTCGGAGAGCTGTTAATCAGCTCAGTGGTCTGGTTAAACTAAGATATACTTAATTTAATCAGCGGCTTCATGCCAGTGCGCAGAAAGCGACGCGTATTCGCTTCAGTCGTGTATTCACTCTCATGCTTAATGGATATTATCACCCTTTATTTCAAATAGCTCCCTGATTCCATCTATCCACCCTTTCTAGGTCTTCCTCTTACCCCCTCTTTTAGCACTTCCGAATGTTGCATTTTTTCACTGATGTATCGTCTCCCAGTCTTTTCACTTGACCAATCAGTCGTAAAACACACTGTGATCCGTCATTCACCTATGCTGTTTTTAATCATTCTTTTACGTATCTCCGCTTTTCTCATCCTTATCGTTTTTCTTGCATAAAGGGGGATTTAGCTCAAAAGTCCTCTCTTACATTCAAGACTTGGCTTCTACACGCTAAGTCTCTGACCATCCTAAAGTAATTCATATAATATATATGTATATATGATATTTATATATCACCGTGATTATATATATATATATATATATATATATATATATATATCGGAAATAATATATTTTATATATGTTACCGAAGGAAATTTTATTTTTAGTTGTGTGTCCACCGTGTGTGACGGACTACAGTGCATGCAGGTGTTTTTGCGTCGCTGGTTCGACCCCGTGACAGTGGACTTATTATCAACTAAAAAAAATTCCCCTTCGGTAACATATGAAAATATATTATTTCCATCACGTTTATATCTTATTTTTTTATTTCTGGACAAAGCTAAGTCATGGCAGAGGTGGGTGGATATCGTCTCCAAACGCAAAAACACCTGAGTTCGACGGGTGAGTTGATTGTTATTCACTTATACCTCTCTTGTGGCCGATTTCGTTAGTGCGTCACTAGTCCTGATTCCTCGTCCGTCGCTGGTTCGAAAACGGTGGACTTATTATCAATAAAAAAAAAAAAAATTCCTTCGGTAACATATATGAAAATATATTATTTCCGAGGTAGAGGAATTGGATATTAAAGGACGTTTGTAGCTTTCTGATTGTATATGTATATATATATATATGTATGTATATATATATATATATATATATATATATATATATATATATATATATATATATGTGTGTGTGTGTGTGTGTGTGTGTGTGTGTGTGTCTGTCTGTGCATGCTTTTACGGTAGGCATCATATATCTTATTTTTTTATTTCTGGAGCTAAGTCGGTGACCTAAGCAGCCCGGTTTTGTATTAGATTACTATACCAAAAGTATAAAGAGAGAGGGTCAGTTAGTTAGAGAGAGAGAGAGAGAGAGAGAGAAGGGTGGGGAATTCGCGGAAATAGCCTAAGGGAGAGAATTCCCTCGAGTCAACGCCTTTTGAGAGAGAAATTCTCGAGAAATGGCACTGCGAGAAAAATGAAGTGCTATTGCGAACGTGTTTATGGACGGGTATGTGAAGGAGAATAAAAATTTCTATAAGTGATTTGTAATAGAGCCATTATAAAGGAAACAAGAGCTAACTTTCTCTATCAACTGTTAGCCACCTTACAGCATTTATAGTGCTCGTAAATGTCTTCGTTTTTATAATACTTAAGCCCTTATTCATTAGGTGAGTATAATGATTCGTTTAGAATTTAAATTATTATAATACTTCTACATTTATCCATTAAATGGGTATAATGATACGTTTAGAATTTAAGTTTTTACGAATTTATTTTTATAAATCCGATGCCAACTGACATAAGTGTAAAATATATATTGACACGATATAGGATTTCAAAGTCATTCATCCTTGAGCCTTCCGTAACTGGTTATATATATATATATATATATATATATATATATATATAATATATATATATATATATATATATATATATATATATATAATATATAATATGTATATATACAATATATATATATATATATATATATATATATATATATATATATATATATATATATATATATATATATACTGTATATATATTGAAACTTTCAACTAAATCAGTGAAAGCTGGGAGAAATCGAACAGTTTCATTTGGTTTTACTTAAACACAAAATAAAAGAGTTAGTGAATAAACATACTGTTTTATAAGTTGTGCATGTGCACATGCTCACACACACACGCACACATATATATTTATATATCTTATGTATCTATAAATATATACATACATATATATATACATGTATATATATATATATATATATATATATATATATATATATATATATATATATATATATATATATATATATATATATATATATATACACACACACACACACACACACACACACACACACACACACACACACACAGTATCTCCTCACTGATATACCTCCATCCCTTCCAGTTTCTTATCTTAGTATTGCAGGATGAGGATGTTAGCCCCACGTCCATCTACTCGCTGGCTGCGAAATACTTAATGAACTATCAGGCACCGAATTCTCAGAGGTACAGTGGGTTTATAACGGCATCCTCGCAAGGGATTTTACACCCAAGTTTTGCTGTTAGAGAGGCGAGGGTCTTGATGCTCTAATTCTAATCACTCTGGGCATATATATATATATATATATATATATATATATATATATATATATATATATATATATATATATATATATATATATATATATATATATATATATAAATTTTCGTCACTTACGCGTGCCTTTTTATATTCGATAAAATCAATCCACAATTATCGTTTAAATTAAATTCACTATAACAAGGGAATAAGTTACACTCAAAGGGAAAGAGTGGTCAAAACCGACTGTCTATAATTCGTACTGAAACAAAGTCCTAGGTTTTCGAATCCTGACCGGGCCCAAAACACTTATTAATTATAATTCCCTTTGGGTAAAGTTATTCCCTAGGTCTAATGAATTCGATATTAAATGATTTTGTGGCGTAACATTTGTGAAAATGTATATACATATATATATATATATATATATATATATATATATATATATATATATATATATATATATATATATATGTGTGTATGTGTGTGTCAGAATACATTTGTGGTTTATCAAGTCATTTTTACATTTTGCCACTTGACTGAATGGTGGGGGAATTCACATTTTTATCGACCACGCGCATTCGGTTAACTTGCATTGGGCGTAATTTCTATTGCACGGAATGGCCTTGTGGCCGTTGTTTTAGAGAATCCCATTACAGTAATGCTAATCCTGTACCGCTACATTTTGATGCGTCTGGTCCTTTCAGCAGTTTGCATGAAGAGAGAACAAAATTTTATCCATTTCTGTAATTTAGATGTAAATCTTGTTTTACAATGAGTAAACATGTCTCTCACCAACGAATGTCACCGGATGACTTACAGTCAATCAGTCTTATTTGAGTGGGCGTGCCAGCGTAGGTGCGTACATCTGCACTCATCGTATACTGCTGACAGCCATTTATTGATGGACCTTGAGACTCCAGAGGGTAAAGCTTCGTTTACGTGTATTGTAGGCTGTTTACATAGTTCTGTAATATATAGCATGTTACTTTGATTTACACTCCACTCTAATGCTTCTTGATTTCTTTCTCACACGAAGAGACATTTCCTTCCCGCATCGACTTCCATACAGAACATTAAGAAGTCCTTTCTAATCGGTGGATAAAATGAAAGTTAGCCACAACATTTGTTTTCCACAAGAGTTTATACAATGTGGCGTATACTATATAGCTTCTTCTTTATTTTCTAACTGAACTTGGCAAGCTTACAATGAGCATTAAATTAAAATAATGATGGTCTTGAGTTTTCTTGTTTCACATGGTGAAACATATTTATATAACAATTTCAACGTTATCACTGTTCTGTACTGCGCACCAATTGCATGGAAAAAATAATTCCCCACTCTCACCTAGATGTTTGCACGTCATCTTGGAGGAAACGAGGCACGGGGCGATTTTTTCTTTTTCAGGAGTGCGAAGGGTTGGGTCGGGGGATGGAAGGTCATAGAAACTAAAAAGTGAGAGTGATGACACAGATGTATGGAATGACGGAATGGTGTGATTTTTTTTTTTTTTTTTTTTTTTTGTCAGGATAATTACAGTTTTCTCCACGACGGGGAACGTTCACCTTTACTTCCGAATTGTGTCTGAAAGACCAATTTTCTTTTGTTGCGATGAATGCCCTTTACGTCACACACATGTTCGCCGATATAGAAAGTTACAATGGTAGAAATTATTCCTACATTTTTTCTGGATACACATTGCATATCACGTGGTACACTGTAGGCATTACTCAGTGGCCTTTGCAGTGTCACCTTTGGCCCCTAGCTCCAACCTCTTTCATTCCTTTTACTGTACCTCCGTTCACATTTTCTTTCCTCCATCTGACTTTCCACCCTCTCTAACAATTGTTTCATAGTGCAACTGCGAGGTTCTCCCCCTGTTACACCTTCCAAACCTCCTTACTGTCAGTTTCCCTTTCAGCGTTGAATGACCTCATAGGTCCCAGCGCTTGGCCTTAGGCCTAAAATCTATATGCTGTATTTTCCGGATACACGATGCAAGGGTTTATATAAGAATGATTTTTATAAATATGGAGCCAGTCGGTACATTAGTACAATAATATAATAAACCATATTGAATTATTGCCTCATCTAGCGCTCCAGCACGAGGGCAAGGGGATATGAGGCTTCATATATAGTGGTTTTAGGGAAGAAGAATTAGAATAACACAGTCAGTGCACCGGGGACTATTTAGTGTGTCACATGTCATTATTTGTGAAAATTTCTGAAATTACTGAAACAGTGTTAATAAGTAGAAACATACTTTTCGTCAGCCTCGTCATAAAAATACCCGAATACACATACTTTTGATAATCATGCACGGTGGATAATATTCATTCTTTACTGTGACCTTTTTCACACTAATTATGTACAACCACTGTTCTAGTGCAAGCTTTGAGCTTTTCACAGCCCATTAAATAAAAAAATCGGTTATATATGAATGCTTATATGCTTATATATATATATATATATATATATATATATATATATATATATATATATATATATATATATATATATTGTTCTAGTGCAATATTTATACAGACCATAAAATGCAAAATTTGTTCTATATGCAATGCATAGCTTATATATACCATAAAATAAAATTTATTATATATATATATATATATATATATATATATATATATATATATATATATATATATATATATATATATATATATATATATATATATATATATATATATATATACACAAATATATATACGTACATACATATATATGTGTGTATGCGCAAAGGAAATGCTTATATTAATAAACCAGAAGGGAAAGCGAAAGTGCGTTATATATCGGATGGTGTCCCCACCCCTTTCCGAACAGTAATGATCCTGTTAGTACACAGTAGGACTATTTATACAAAAAAGGAGTTTCTAAATGACGGGAAATTATGGGTTTTACAGTGTCCTTAGGTTCCGGCTGATCCAGTGGGTAAGGAGTGGTCCTCTTTAAAATAGGGTTCAAAAATATACTGTTGATCTTTTGTGGATTCCATGACCCGTGTGACTGATTGGTACTTAAAGCCGCTTCGAGTATTTGACGTTTGAAGCAACAATAGCTTCTTTAGACAATGTGTGACGCATTCCAATTTACACTGTGGCCTAAGTTACTCATCTTTTTAAAAATGGCAGAGTTTTTATATTTTATATCTATCTATCCATCCATTATCTATATATATATATATATATATATATATATATATATATATATATATATATATATATATATATATATATATATATATATATATATAGCCTGTGTGTGTGTGTACTATCAGCCAGAAGATGAGAGGAGGGCAGGTAACAGGCATCTTTAATAGCTGCCCAACGACAACACTGCATTCCTAAGCAGAGCATTCCCAGGATCCATGATTCTCTTTTGTCTGTTTCCGACTCCAAAACCTTATGCTTGCGTTCAAACAATAATTTATTGCTGTTTGCTGAGAACTTAATGCTCTTGAGTTGTTAGTAATCCAGCTGACAAAAGAAAATCATGCAAGTATTAATTGTGGATGTGTCTTCAAAGACGCGAGTTCTTCATTGGAGGGGTGGTTAGAGCTCTCGGCTAGCACGCTGGCCAATGAAGAATTAGAGGAATTTATTTCTGGTGATAGAAATTAATTTCTCGTCATAATGTGGTTCGGATTCCACAATAAGCTGTAGGTCCCGTTGCTAGGTAACCAATTGGTTCTTAGCCACGTAAAATAAGTCTAATCCTTCGGGCCAGCCCTAGGAGAGCTGTTAATCAGCTCAGTGGTCTGGTTAAACTAAGATATACTTAACTTTCCATAGACGCGATAGTTCTATGTCTGTTTGGGAAAGAACTTGAATATATCAGAATGTCGGTTTTTTCACTTGACTGTAAAACTGCCATTTATATGATATAAAGTTGTAACAAGTTTATGTAGAGTTCGTTATGAAAAGCTCGAGCAAAGTCAACCCTCTTGTTCTCTTTCATGTTCCTTTCTGGAAAAATAGTAGCATCTCAGTAAATTTGTTTTTAAACATTCATGATAAGTGTATTCTTTGACTGCGATAAAATAGAAAAATCAAATATTTCAGTATTTTTTCTTTAGTGATAGATTTTCTTAGGAAGCAGAATATCGAATGTGTCAAATTTTAACGTATAATCATTAGCAAAGACAGCTGATTAAAGTTGATGTCTTTCTAGCGTTAATTAATTTAAGGTTAGTGTTTTTTGTTTTTGTGGGTGATTTTTCCTGAACAATTTAACGTCAACAGGGTGACCTTAAACTCTAGAAGCGAGGGTAAATTCATCTAGTTATTTAACTACTCAAATAGCTGTTGACGTAACAATAGGCCTTGTCTATGACTCCTTAATTAAACCCTGTAAAATGTTATTCATATAGTGAGCTTTACTGAGATATGTAGGTGGGAAACAGGGTACAGAATTTAACTTCCAGTCATTGACTGGCTGGTTGGCATGATCAGTCGGCCGCTCTGTTCAACGTTAATTCGTTTCTCATATCTTAATTTCTTCTTTTGTCCTGGGTTGGGGCTGTGATCGTCTTCAGCACGTTATTATCTCTTCATTAATGTTGATAATATATCATAGTGTTCACCGTCATCCTTTTTTAAGCTCTCAGTGCCGCATAATTTGTTGACAGTTTGAAATTATACTGGTCTAAGGAAGGTTTTAATAAAAATGCACTTGCATATTAAACTTTGGTGGAGATATTGAGACCATCTAAATCTGCTCACGGTGGGTGATTCTGATCTCTTGAAAGAGCTGTTCTGTGTCAGGCTTTCAGTCATATGTTTCGGTCAAGTGCCGGCAGTTGACATCTTCGTTCTATGATATTACAGATGTCTTCGCAGAGATGTAGTCATTTGAACAACACACGTATGTTTGAAGGATTAAAGTCCCCTTTTGAACTTTGTTTTCATATAATAACTTAACAATCTGTTCCGTTTTCTTCGGTAAGGCCTGTGTTGTTTCTCATGATTAAAAATGATTTCATATTAGAACGTTTGAAAATTCTGATTGCCACAATTTCTTGAGGGTCAAAGGAAATACTTTATATCTTCTTGCCATCGGTCTTTTATGCCATTGTTTCATCTTTAAAACCTGTAACTTATGGTAGCTGGCGGTAGATTGTATCTGTTGTTCAAATTACTACAGCTCTGTGGAGACTTCTGTAATACCATAGAAAAATCTTGTCATCTTTTGCTGCACTCTCCTGACTTGAAGTCTAGAATTCCATCATCAAAGTTGCCGGATCCGGTCTATTTCTTTGTGAGCGAATGCCCGATTCGTGTTGTATTCCCCCGTGGCACTCAGGCATCTTCCATCATTTGTGGGTTTTGCTGTAAACTGAAATTAGGAATTGCTTTCTTCTGATCATGTCGAAACGGCTGCTATTTTACGTAATTTACACATGTATGTGTTTGTTATAGTGTGTCTGGATTTACATAGCTAATGCGACGTATTTTTTTCACGTGGTATATGAAAGAAGAAATAATTGAGTATGAGAAACCTTCCTGGAATATAAGATAACTATACAAAATAATAGTTTCTTTTTTTCTCTATCTTTTTTTTATTATATGGACAGCGATAAAATATTCAGTTTATAGTTTATTTACTGTTCACATATAATGTATGTATTACTGTATTCATATTTTAAGCTTTCAGTATTACCGACAGTAACTCGGGAAACGTCATTTGGTGTTTCGTATGCGTGCGTTATTGTGAGTGCGCCTCATGTGCCTTGCGGCTCAGAAGCAGGGGCTGTTACGCCAGTTTTCAATGGAAGCATTTGAAAGCTTATCCGTCTCTTGGTTGCATTACTTGCGCTCTTCTGAATTTTTTTTCCTTGTACATAATTGTGGGGTGAGGTTGGGTTCACGTTTTCCATGCAGATGTCATGAGGGTTTGTAGATACAGGAATGCTGTCACATACTACAGACATGTCGGGGTCGCTGCTGCGTAATTTTTAATATCTGTCTGAAGATGAAAAAATATGACGTTCCTAAGTAGAATCCATAACCTCACTTCATGGAATTCTGTTGAAGTGTTAATAGTGGTGGAACTTCCACGAGTCCCTCAAGTTATAATTGCTGCTGCATGAAGAGTAAGTTCATTTTTAGCTTTCAGACTCCGCATAAATGTGCTGTACTGAAGTGTCATTAAAGTCTTTTACTTGGTAATTAACATACCAGCATTCGTGTCTCGTTACTCAGTTATCTTTTGGCATCAAAACGAACACATTAAAGCTAACGAAGACATTTCGCTTGGGTTTTAAGTGCTGGTGTCAAGGTAACAATTCTTCAGTATTGTGATCCTCCTTTCAATTAATTCCATCATGCACATTAGTTGAGCTCCGTTCTCCCGTGGGAAAGCTTGCGCCGCGCAATATCTCGAATTGTCCCTGGCTCTCTTTGATCCTGATGCTGTGTATCTGTTTGTCTTCTTCATTGGAGTTGATTCCGTTGGTTTGTATATAAATATAAAACATACACACACACACACACACACACACATATATATATATATATATATATATATATATATATATATATGTATATAAATATGTATTACTAACAAGACCTCATTCAAACTGGATGGTAGTTAGTGGAGATATTTATTCAAAAGAGTTACAAGCTTTCTAGGACAAACAGTCCTCATTGTAATTGTAGTAATGCACAGAACAATTGTGTATGAGATAAAGTTATATATATATGTGTGTGTGTGTGTGTGTATATATATGTATATATATACAGTATATATATATATATATTATATGTATGTATATATATACATATATATATATATATATATATATATAGTATATATATATATATATATATATATATATATATATATATATATGTATATATACATACATACATACATACTTACATACCCACCTTTTTCTTTAGAAGGGATGGTATTGGTTTTTTTTTTTTACCTTTCCAATTCTTATAGGTCGTTTTAACGAAGTTGCTATCCTATTCCCTTCTCATCCTAGCTACAACACTCAACAGTCGATTGGTCATCTGATACCTATTTCACTGCTCAGGTCAACAGACTCTCTCGGGTGTGATGAGACGAAAATAAATCATTGAGCTTCTCAAGGAAATAGAAACCAGGCGCAAATCGTTGGTGAGACTAGTTTTATGACCACTAGACCTGGGAACCTATATATATATATATATATATATATATATATATATATATATATATATATATATATATATATATATATATATATATATATATATATATATATATGTGTGTGTGTGTGTGTGTGTGTGTGTGTGTGTGTGTGTGTGTGTGCGCGCACAGAAATCTCCCAATGTTTCATGGTTCCCTGTGGTACATTGCATATTGTATATATATATATAATTATATATATATATTAAGGGTATCTTTGGCTTAATATTTGAATTGCTAATTTGGTGAAGAAGGGTGATTTTGATTTTAAGTACGAAACCTGATTTTAACGCGAACATATACGGTAGCGTCAAAATCAGCTTACCTCTGTATCAAAACCAAGAGGCATAGGTTCGAATCCTGGCTGGAGGACTTATCATATTTAATTCGCTTTGGGTGTTAGGTTATTCACAAGATGCAAGGTAAAGTGAAATCGATTTTAAGAGTCATTTGTGCCTTATATATATGTATATATATAAATTATATTTATATAAATATGTATATATACATATATACCTATATATGTACATATATATATATATTTATATATATACTGTATATATGATAGCCCTTGTACCAATCTATGCATCACAAAATGACTAATTTTAAATGACACTTATTAAATAACCCACTATCCATGGGCACTTTAAGATTCGAACTTCTTTTCGTCTCTCTCTCTTTATCCAAAATAACATTTTATTCTGCATGTGGAATGCATTAAATTCTTGGTCTTTGTTAAGATTCCGATATTCATCAAGCCATTTATGGATGAAGTTGCTAGCCTCATTCCCTCCCTCGCCAGCGAGAAACTGGAGTTTGATCTGTGGTGGAACTGGTGGGAACGTCTTCAGTACCGTTTCCTGAAAATTCCATCGTTTCTTTGTCTACTTGAGCAGTATATTGTGTACAAAGTTGTTAGGCAACTGAAGATGATTCCATTAAGCGTAGAGAGGAGTACATGCACGCGCGCGCACGTACACACACACACATGCATATATATATACATATATAAATATGTATACATATATATACATACATACATACACACGCATAATATATGTGTGTATGCACATTTTTGTGAGTATGGTTCACTAAACGCATTCTCTCTCTCTCTCTCTCTCTCTCTCTCTCTCTCTCTCTCTCTCTCTCTCTCTCTCTCTCTCTCTCTCTCTCTCTCTCAAAATGGAAGTCAAAGAGTACCAGTGGAAAATCCAGAAAATTTCTCTTACACGAGAACTGTCCAATTACGTGAATTGCACGTTATTACTCGCTGTAATTAAGACGACAGCTCCTATCGGGAATTGGTAAACGGTGGATGGAAATTGAAGCTAAGAAATCTCTTATAAATGGACAAGATTTTCTGACATCAAAGACGCTTCTACTTGGAACTCCGTATAAACGTATAATTATTTTGCCATATTACAAGTATGAATAGCTTAGTATGCTTCATACTACTCGTGTTAGGTTTCAGCGAGACGTGATGGTGTACATTACACATTGTTTAGTTTAGTTACATTTAAAATGTTATCTATTAAGGTTAACGTCTTTCTGAACATAGGATCAGTAAATTATTTACTTATTTCAAACGTGCTTTACATAAAATGAACATTGTATAAGACTGTGCAGCACACGCAACTTCCTAAAATACACGTGTATTTATGATAAACATAGACATTTCTAACAAATTTACTGAAAATTGTGCAATTTTCTCAAAAGTCGTGAAAAAATGTCACTTTTTCACATTCACTGTTTGTGCAGACTTCCTTTATGTGGTATTTAATATAATACTCTAATTCCTAGTACTTCCACAGGTATACGAGAATTTATGCAATAAAAATAAACTGGATTGTAATAGTATAATTTAATAAAGAAATGTTTATTTTCTTTTAAAATTATCCAGAAACGTCGTCGGTCGCTGCAGCTTTTCAGATATACATTGAAAATAAAAAGAATAATATAATATTAATTGCGGGAACTTATATAATTTAGTTGAAACAATCAAACGCTTTCGTTTTGCCTATTGTTTCCATGGAGAAAATATATTAAAGTGGTACCAATCCCTACCACCGTATTTTCGATGCAGAATGTGTAAAAAATTATGGAAACATGATTGTTTCTGGAAAAAGTGCTCAGAGTATTTTCTCCGAAATCAGCAAATAAGTGTTCCTTATTGCGTACACCTCACACCTGGTTATTCACATAGCTACCAAAATAGCAGTGGCGGCCTTTCAAATTCCAGTGGCGATTTCCATCGTCGGTTAACGGGCTTGTCAGCCACGGGCCGTGATGCAACGGAAATGTGGAGATGATCTCGAATTTGCAGTAATGAGCTCGCTAGCGTATTACGCATTTTGAAATTCTTTATTCCTTATGTGTGAGTAATATACCGTCATTTCTTCAAAATATTATTTGATGTAATATGTGATTGAAGATAAGAGTAACGTATTCTGTCTATGTTGTCATTTTTGACATTAGGCAAAATGACTTATTACTGACAGCATTCTGCTACGCACATTAATTCGTGTGGGCCATATTTTCGCGCTGCAGATGATGTCAAACACGTTCTCTTCAAAGCTTATTACATTTATGTCTACGGACCTTGAAGGCATCCATAACAATGGCAAATATCTCCGTAATGAATAATGACCTTAGTTCACATTCATTAGCACTTGGAAATGGTTTACCGTTTCCAATATCTTCCCCCCGGGCGAACCTTGCCCCCGGCGATGATATTCCCACGGGGCGAGTTTCTTTTTCCCTTCGGGGGATGGCTGGCGACCTTGCGTATGTGTCCATTTTTCTTTCGCTCCGCAAACTTTAAATGTGAGTGACCGCTTTCGCTGGAACGATGGCGTCCGCGGCCGCCGTTTTGCCTTTTATCTTTATTTTTTTTTCTTGTACTCATTCCTCTCTTATTTGAGAGAAGGAGGCATCATGTACAATCGTTTTAAATATTCAGTTTGTTGAATTATCTTTTAGTCTGTTGGTGCAATGGTTCCGGTAAGAATTCGTTCGGCTATGTTTATTATATATTTATTATTAATTTTTAGTTTATTGCTCTTTTTTTAATAAGTGATCTCTTGTTTCTTTATTTCCCATTACCTTTTGTTACTTTTGGTTAATGAACATCATATTCTCGGAAGCTTGAATTTCATGTCAATGTCCCAAGTGGCCTTGTTCCGTATGAATAGGGTTCATCCTCTGAATAATAATAATAATAATAATAATAATAATAATAATAATACGTGCGAAATAAGTTGAGAGACAAACAAACAGACGGAGAACTTCCGCTCTTTTGAACAACCGAAGAGTTTAACGCTGATATTGTAAACACTGTGAGATAATGTGCCCGTTTCCATTGTTATTTCAGTCACTGTTACTTGTTGTTGTTGAGATGGTGTGTTGATTAAATGCTCAAGTATTTAATGGGCAGAATAAGTTGTCTTCTTTTTATTACCAAACAGTACTTACGAGATTGGGACCCTCAGTCAGTGCTTGAGTTAGGGACACCTTATCAGATTTTGGGGTTTAGGCTTGCATTGACTCGGGAGAGAGAGAGAGAGAGAGAGAGAGAGAGAGAGAGAGAGAGAGAGAGAGAGGAGAGGCCGGTATCAGCTTGATAGCCAATTAAAATTTTAAGTTACTTATTTTAATTTTCTATAAAAATAGTATGTTGATTTTTTTCCTCTTTTCGCAATCTTTATAAACAAAGCGTCCAGTTTATCCAGTTTCAGTCGTTAGACTTTGTTACCTTGCTAAATCTGCAATGTTACAAGTGACACGCTTACGTAACCCATTTGGTTATTAACATTATTTTTTTCTTTCTCATTCATGTAATTTTGAATGAGAGCATCAAAAATGCTTCATCATACTTCGAAAAAAAGTTTTGGCTATAAAAGGGCTTTTATACTCTCTCTCTCTCTCTCTCTCTCTCTCTCTCTCTCTCTCTCTCTCTCTCTCTCTCTCTCTCTCTCTCGCCTGTCATTTTGAATGGGAATATGAAAAGTGCTTTATCATGCCTAAAACGATAGACTATTTTCGAATTCTCATTTCGCCTTTTCTCTCTTTCACTCCCTCCAAAATTACCCAGACGGTGGATGACCTCCCACGGCGGTCAGTCTTGGTCAGTCCGTCCTTGTCGCGAGCAAATCTTGAGTCACTTTCTTTTCAGAATTTTGAAACTACTTTTGATGGAGATCGCGCTGAATTAAACCGCTTCAAAAACAAATTGCCTTTGTTGTACCCATTGCGGTGCCTTATAAGAACGTATTGCTAAACGGGGCTCTTTGTGTCGGAAATTTAATGGAGTTGTTTGTAATGCTACTACAAGAATAGATGGCTTTATTAACACACCCATTGTTGTCCTCAGGAAAAGCAATTCTAATCATCCATACGCTTCAGGGACTTTAGAGATTTGATGGTTTTACATTTTTCTTTTTTGTCTCTGTGATCGAGAGCCGATGTCAGTAACACACTTTAATGAGTTCCTGCACGTACGCTTTTACCATTTACTGAATGAACTGAATTGGCAAAAGCAGGCCATCTCCAACAATACACTGGGAGTTATTCTATTGTTTTTTTAATGGCCATTTTCCCTTACATAAAAAGAAGGATAAGGCAGCTTGTCAGTTCTCATGGGAAAGGTCTTTTGGTAGTAACCAGAAAATACTGGACATAACCAATTGAGCTTTCCCAGGGGACTGCTGTAATGTGCCTAGAAAATGGGTGACTGATCTTTACCTCTCAGGATTATTCAATCATGATTGCTTCCTCGGGAGGCTGACCGCTGTGGACATTATGTGTTGTACATTTGGTCCTCTTGATACTGTGGCATTTGTTTCTGAAAAATCCCAGACCCGAGGAATAGAGAAGGTATTTCCTC
>NC_089743.1:22558697-22586197 GCF_040412425.1 Macrobrachium rosenbergii | reverse complement strand
ATATATATATATATATATATATATATATATATATATATATATATATATATATATATATGTGTGTGTGTGTGTGTGTGTGTGTGTGCATGTATATATATATATATATATATATATATATATATATATATATATATACTGTATATATATATATATACACATACATAATATGTATATATATGTGTGTGTAATAATTTTTGCTTATACATATATATATATATATATATATATATATATATATATATATATATATATATATACACATATATATATATATATATATAGGTGTGTGTGTGTATGAATTTTTGTCACTTAGACAACGTAATCTTTTTATTTACACATATATCGAGCCTCAAATATTGTTTCACCGATTTCACTATACCTTTGGAAAGGCTTGCACCCAAGGGAAGCGGGTAAACTTATCAAATATAATTCCCCTTAAGTGTAACTTGTTCTCAAGGTATAGTAAATTCAGTATCGAACGGTATTTTTGGCTTAATATTTTTGCACGCAAATATGCATTCTATATATACATATATATATATTGTATGTATATATTATATATATATGTGTGTGTGGTGTATGTGTGTATGTTTGTGTAGAGGCACACTGTATTTCAAAGGACATCATCAACCGGGTCATACTGTTGACAGTTTGATGGAGGTTAGCAAACCGTGGGTTGGTCTATTCGGCATCTTTCTTCACTTACACCTCGAAACTCTAGAACTTAATTTCCTCCTTCTATTGATCTTCCTTGTAAACAGATGGGTTTCTCGCATTCGTACATCCAGCATTATCATTTCTTTTCCGTTCATCTCTTTTTAAATACTCTCTTGCTTATAATACAGAAAAGGAGTTTGGTTGCCTCATCCCTCAGATCGATGGAATACATTAAAAATATGCTTTGAATGTTCCTGTGTTTGGCTCTTTTTCTATCCTTTAGTCGCCATTCTGCACAGTTTCGTCATCTCATAGCAGCACGTAGTAGAGTGTTTGTTCTGCAAATAATACCTGGGTATGTGGCCTTCATACCTGTTGAACTTTGTCGCTGCTGGGATGTTGTTATGTAGCTTGTTTGACTTGGCGTTGTTCTCTGCTACAGATGCTATAGAGAATTGACGTCTTGTTTACCTTTCTTTTATGTTTTTCTTGCGTATCGTGACGTGATCTGTGTATGTACTCCTCTATGAATGGAGATCTTGCAGAGTTAGAGAGTGCTGATTCTTCTGTCTTATTAACAAAGCTGATGGTTTGTTTTGAATAGGCCGGCCTTATGTCAGCACGAGCCTTTGACTTCTTTGTGATAAGATGTGAGAGGTAGTAAGCCTGGCGCGGACCTCTGGACTCTGCCCACACAACTGATTCCGGAATCCTTCACCGGTCATTAGTTTTCTATATATATATATATATATATATATATATATATATATATATATATATATATATATATATATATGTGTGTGTGTGTGTGTGTGTGTGTGTGTGTGTGTGTATTATATATATAAAGTGTGTGTTTATACATATACATGTATGCCAGTACAAGGTGAATGATGCTTTTCCTGAACAGGGGACACGTTTTGGTATTGTCTTTTTGTTTAACTTGCCAACAATACTGTAAAAGTAAATGATACACATATAAATAAATATTTATGCATGTTTTGCTATACATTCTGTGGGTCAGTGTATTTATAACAGAAAATATTTGTACAAATACAGGATGAGTGCACCTACTAATCTTCAAACCTTGTACGCAATGTACAATTATTCTCGATGACAACGAGAGGATGGGAGACCAATACCAGAAGGCCATTACTGGGACAGTCGGCACAGTACCTTGATAACAATGGTTCAGGTTGAGGCTGCATGTCCCTGCATCCTGTCTGAGCTATTAAGAGATAATGCGTTCTAGAACAGACACGTACTGATAACCTCCTTTTAATGGCTTGATGTTCGGTGCGTGTTAATTCAGGACGAACGTGTTGTTTTGTTCTGGTATGTGTCCTGAGGCCTCAACAAACATTTAAATGGACAGACGGGAGATTGTCATTCAGATGTGACAGAAATAACGTAGCTGTCGCTTAGATGTGAGAGACAGATGGGCAGATCAATAATTTTGTTTTCTTTTGCTGATTTAGGAATAAAGCCATATAGCTGTGACATACTGTACAAATATACGTAAGCCATCGCATCAGATTTGGAAATGGTACACAGATAAAACTAGGAAAAAGCTAGAAGGTCGTGTAATTATGGCAGACAAAGAGATCTGAGAGTTTTAAAAATTTGAAATTCACTTTTTAATTCGACTGACTGGCTCGAAAGTCAAGAGGCGGTCGTGAAATGTGACAAACAGACGGAATGCTGAACAGACACTTATAATTACAATAACGATGATTTTGCAATGGCTGTATTTCAGTCAGTGTGATTTTATGAGTGATTCAGAGAATATGGGACGTTGCGAGTGCTATGAAAGAATGAGGAAATGAGCACTCTTGATAAAAGAGGAAGTGGGATATGGGGTGTTTGATAGAAGAGTGTGCTGGACAAAAGAATGGGAGAATAGGTGTTTAAAAAATTGGGATTACAATGTACAAATGATCCGGGCACATTTTGGATTTTGCCAGAGTCATTTTAGTTTATGTATTTTTGTTGACTTTTTGTTGATTTATTTTTAATTGATTTTACTAATGTTTAATCTTATGCCTCTTTACCTTGCTGTGTTTTGTTTTTCACATATGTCCATTCTATTCTGATGTAGGTTGTTGTTCATGTAAATGTTATTTTAGAGCGTGCTGCAGTCGGTTACAGAAAATATCGCAGGTCTGTAATAATAATAATAATAATAATAATAATAATAATAATAATAATAATAATTTGTAGAAAATGCATATTTTACTTGTGATGCAGAAATACAGTTTAACTTTTTTCAGTGGATTACCTTCTTAACAAACATCTCGCGTCTCGAACGCTCGCCTACCCTCGCAATAACTCTCTCTCTCGTTGGGTCTCTCTCTCATCTCTCGTACCTCTCGATGTCTCTCTCTCTCGAGACCACAGGTCACCCAAACAAATATATGTATTCAAATATATATATGTATATATACAAAATATAATAATATATATACGTTATATATATAGAATAAATATATATATATATATATATATATATAAACCACCAACAGTAACGTTCGTCGCCATGTCATCTAAGGGGAAAAATGATTATGACAAAAAAAAAAACCATATAAATATATTTGATGTAAGTCGGTTTAGTGGTCACATTTTGTTTTTTGTTGTTTCACAGGAAAGCTTCGTGATATTTCCCGTTAGACTTGTAATATTAACTCAATTCGAAAAAAAAGTAAAAAATGCGCCGGAGTTTCTTCAGCGCAATCGAGTTTTCTGTATAGCGTATAGTGCTTTATTAAACCCTCAGCCGCGGCCTGTGAAACTTTCAGCCACGGCCCGGTGGTGGCCAGTGTTGTTGTCACCTATAGCTGCGCCAGACGCACGATCATAGCTAAATTTAACCTTAAATAAAATTAAAATTACTGAGGCTAGAAGGCTATCAATTTGCAGCCTTCTAGCCTCAGTAGTTTTTAAGATCTGAGGGCGGACAGAAAAAGTGCGGACGGACAGACTGAAAATTGTTTTCCATTTCATTTTCATCTTGAGTTGGAAAAGTAGGGATGATCATCTTTGCGGACCTTGGATTTTGTAATGCCAGTTTACTTGCAAGTCGCTCATCACAAAGGAATGCTTGCGAGCTGAAAGGTCATGTTTTTTGTTTTAACCGCAAGCGACCAGGTGTGATCCACCGTTAATTTGTTTGCATATTCAGGTACAGTGATTTTTAATTCTGTTTTCTGTCGATTATTTCTTGGTCATTTGCCTGTTTGAAGAGTATTTTAGTCGGCTTTGAACACAAAAAAGGCTACGGTTTGGTACAGGGGTATATGAAAGTATCAGGGTATTACACGTTATAAAAACCTCATGATCGTATGAGTCACTAAAATGGTGAAGAAATCCACAATGGTGTAAGTGTAAATATATATTACAAGTGCATTCAAAACGAGAGCTTTCGAGAACCTGCTTAATTCTTCTTCCGTGTGACTAAAGGCACAAACGGAATTGTCCATCTTCAAATTACGAACAGGTAATATGAGAACAAATGACCAATTAAAAAAACCCCGATAATTAGGATGAATGAAAAATAACTGAAAAGCAAAAGATAGATCCATGAACAATTCTCTCCCTGGAACGCAGCATCATCGCCTGGCAAATATTATCTCAAGCCCTTTGTGGGGCGTGGGGCATCCGAGGAAAGATATCAAGGTCAATGCACGACGAAAGACGGGCCCGGGTGGTATGGGTACTAAGTGCAAGCTGAATGCTTAGCAGAGATTTAAAACTTTGATTGGTCTACGATTATGATTTTTATTTACCTGGCTATTACTGTTACCGCTGCTGCTACTACTACTACTACTACTACTACTACTACTACTACTACTACTACTAATAATAATAATAATAATAATAATAATAATAATAATAACAATAATGGTGAAGAAATCCACAATGGTGTACAGTAAGTGTAACTAGATATTAAAAAGACAAACAAAGCGAGAGCTTTCTCGAATCTGCTCGATTCTCCCTCTCAATCTGACTAAAAACGCCAACGTAACCGTCGCAGTAAAGGTTTTGAACAAAATAAATAAATAAAAAAAGTTTAATAAGTGTTGTTGACGGAAGAAAACCTTTGTCTTTTGTTCTGGTGCTTTTGTATTAAGGTTTTTTTCTAATAAAAGAGTTATTGGAACGGGCAGTCTTTGTCTTTATATAGTTCGGGTAATGAGGAAAAAATAAAAGGGACGGAGGGGAAACAGAGTGAGTGGTTTACCTGTCACTCCATCTGTCAGTTCATCGAAACTGACGTTAAAAATTACGTGTGGACGACAGTTTGTGGGCGGAGTCAGTCCACTCACCAGAACGGATGAACTGATGGAATTGTCTTAAGTTCATCCGACCAACTGACAAGTGATCGCATATGTGGACTCAAGGGTAAGCAACGATTTTGTGACAGTTCGCTGCTGGGTTTCGTCTGGGAAGGATCTCAGCTGCTCAGACCAGAATATGGATAAAGTTTGTATAGGCCTAATTCTTTTCTTTGTTAGACCCTGCGGCACTATTTGAAGACTGTTGTGAGTCCAGATCATATGATAAAAAATAAAAAATATATTTCCATGTGATACAGACAATTTGGCATGAGCCTAGGCCAGTGTCCTGCCTTTTTATGAAAGGTGATATAAGTGCAAGAAGGCTTCACAGTCCATTCCATAAATTACTGGACCAACCCCCAGGGCCAATTTAACCTTATTCATTAATACTGTATGAGAATAGACATCTCTCTTTAAAAGGCAATATTTAGACCATACTCTGTTACGCCTTTTTGCTTCTTAACTACTTTTAAGTGAAATGCCGCAGCAGCTAGTCTTTGTATCTCCACCTCCTTTTCAGTGGAATTTCCATCGCTGCTATATAGTGTTGCCACGATGAAGGTTAGGCGAGCACTGAGGGCGATGACCTTGAGTTGACGGTCCGATTGACAGTTCTACTCTTTGTGTGTGGACGCTCATCCGTCGAACAGCATGGGTGAACTGACAGGTAACCTGATCATGAATACCCAGCCTAAGAGACAAGGGTCTTAGATATAGGACTTTGAAGGTACCAGTGCTGTCCCCTTTGTCGTCCTAGGGAGGCATCTGTTACAGATGAATAATATCTCTATCTTTTTTTAGGGCATTTTCTTCCTTGTTGTGGTCTATAGCAGACTGCCTCACATTTAAGGCATCATTGCTGTCACTTTTATTCTTTTATTCTTTTGCTTTCCTTTTGTTAGAACAATTTCTTTCTTTTTTATTCGCCAGCTCTATGGCAGAAGCTGCTTCACTGATACATCTTGGCTGTCACTTTTGCCTTCCCGGTGCGGCATCTCAGATGAATAATTTCCTCTCTTTTATTTGTACCTTTTCATTTCGGTTGGCGTCTATAGCAGACACTGCCTCACCTTTAAGGTATCAATGTTATAACTTTTACCTTCCAGGGGAGGAATTTTTGTTACAGGTGAATCATTTTTCCCTCTGTTATTAATTTTTCTTCCCTCTGTTGGTCTATAGCAGAGACTTCCTCACTTTTAAGGCACCAGTACCTTCACTTTTGCCTTCTTGGTAGGCATCTCTGTTACAGGTAATTAATTTCCCTTTCTTTTGTTAACACATTCTTTTCGCTCTTGTGGTTAAAGCAGAGCTGTTTCACTTTCAAGGTATCATTATTGTTATTTTAACTTCCTGGAGAGGAATATGTTTCACAGGTGAATACTTTTCCTTTTTCTTGGTAGTAAATGTTCTCCCCTGTTGTGTTCTGTAGCAGAAATTGACTAATTTTTAAGGCATCAGTGATGTGATTTTTACCTTCCTGGGGAGGGCTCTCTGTTACGTTTGTTTGTACCTTTTCTTCTCAGTTGTGGCCTATAGCAGAGACCGCCTATCTTTGAAGGCATCACAATTGTCACTTTATCTTCCTGGGGAGACATCTCTGCTACAGGTGAATTTTATCTAGTACCGTTTCCTCCCTGTTGTCTATAGCAGAAACTGCCTCACTTGTAGGGCATCACTCTAGTCACTTTGACCTTTCTTAGGATATATTTGTGTTATAGGTGAATGTTCTTTACTTCTTATTACAGACTGTAAATATTTTTTTATGATCATTGTCAGTGCTACACAGTTGTAATAAAGAAAAGCTTACTAAAAACTGGTGGTAGTGGACTGGTTTTCAGTATTATGAGGAAAGTATGAATTGTTTCTATTGGGGTTTTTACAAAATTACAGTTTTTAAGGAAGGAAAAAATATTACGTTTCCAAACGTTATTATTATTATTATTATTATTATTATTATTATTATTATTATTATTATTATTATTATTATTATTATTCACAAAACATAAAAAACAAAACAAACGAACGGAATCTGGCAGCAGATGAAAGGGCTATTGACGAGCAATGATGAAAGGAATTTGGAAACAGCATAACCATTGTGTTATGGAGTGCATCTTGAACTTCTAACGTTTCCTCTTACTTTTGTGTTGAGAATCAGACTGTAACAGTGCTAATCCCACTATTTAGAGAGATTTTTAAATTTTGTATCACGTATCACTCCAGGTATTATAATTATAATGAAAGGAAGAGAGAGGAGTTGCAAAGGAAATCAGAAGAATTATTGTGTGTGTATATATATATATATATATATATGTGCGTGTATATATAAATATAATCTATATATATATATATATATATATATATATATATATATAGTATATATTTATACAATACATATGTATATATATATATATATATATATATATATATATATATGTGTGTGTGTGTGTGTACATAATGTCATAAAAAAATTATTGTGTATACATATATATGTAAATATATGTGTATATATAAATATAACCTACTATATATATATATATTATATATATATATATATATATATGTACACTTGTGTGTGTGTGTGTGTGTGTGTGTGTGTGTGTGTACATAATGTCAAAATTTCGGCGAACCAGGACGGCAAACTCAACTCAATACTGAGGTATACCTTCATTACGTACACTTAGAATGTGGCCAGTGTTGAGAGTGGCCGGCCCCGGGGTGGACGTAAACGCAACGCGTACAAATACTTATAAAGGTCGGTCCTTAGTGTTAGGAACCAGAATGGTACGTTCATGGACATGTTCACAGTTGCATACTGATAGCGGTTGCCTTGGTTACGTTGCATGTTTTTGACTCTAGGAAAAATGTATGAACTTTATTTTTTTTTTTTTAACCGTAAACGGATGAAAGTCGAACTAGATTATATACGTATGTTTATATTGATTTAATGTTTATTTATTTTTAGTTTTTCCCAGGCTAACTTATTGCTTTTGCAATACTTATTTCTAAGACCCTTCGATAGGCAACGGTATAGAACGTACTTGTGAATAATGAAAGATGCGATGTTAATGTGATCCTGGGTAATTTTATTTTTATCGAGGGATTTAGTTCTCAAGATTCCACTCACAGTAGGAGGGGTTCAAACCTTTGTCCATAGAATAAGACTAATAAGAAATCACCTGCCGTGAAACCTTCAGGATTTTGCTCCCCTAGACTTGGATCTCGAGTCAGCAAGTGAGACACAAAAAAAGTCTCTGCCGAACCACCTTCCTACAGGTGTACGTGATTGTGTCCAAAATTAGACCAAGTAATTAACCGGCGCTTTACATTCGGTCATGAACCGCTATCCCTCTTGTGTTTACGTCGTGAAGGTAATTGGTTAATTACATGTTCGTATTGACTTGTTGGGAACAGTAATTTAATTCATTTTGGCGTAATCAGTGGGTCGGGAGTTAATGAGAATGTTTATGCAAGGATAGGGGTCGAATCAGGGGAGCTGAAAAGAGGGAATAGAGAGGAACCCTTAAACTAGAGGTATTTAAGAGAGTGGAAACAATTGGAGCGAGATTGTCAGTAATCTCGTACTTTTCTTGACCTCAGTCCTTCTTGGCTTTATGGTAGCCTAATGGTGCGCAATAACTCTTTAACCTTGTGTGTGTGTGTGTGTGTGTGTGTGTGTTTTTTTTAAGGGGGGAAAGGCGGACCTATATTACTCCTTTTTCTACCAGATTAAACAAAGGCGCGTAATTAGAAAAGGGAAGGTTTCAAGTTTTATGTTTCTAAAAGAGTAAAACCTTTTGTGGAAAGTGCTTACATTCCTATAATGTGAAAGATGCGAATGACTTGGGCCTGAAAAGGAGAAGAATATTATCTTTCCAGTCATTTATAAAAAAAAAATCCATTTATTCTAACCCCAGTTGAATCAAAGCTAACCCTTAATTAGGAAGGGTCTTTCATAGGTCTTGTAGCCAAAACGCCGTTAATTCCGTCAACCGGGAAAGGGGAAATTTTTTTTTTCTTATAAGGTGTGTAATTGGTTTCAGTCCCGATTTGATGAGGCAGAGAACCACAACTGCGGAAGGACTTGCTTCATTACGTGTTACCCTCAAGCACTGATTCCAGTATGAAATGCAAAGAAATGTGTGTGTCACTGTACCGAATGTGAAAGATACACATGATGTTTTTAACTTCTTCAGAGATGGTAAATGGAATGAAATGAATTCAGTCCCACGTAGAACGAAGTATTTTGTTATGTTTCATCTTTTTCTTTTGCAAAAGGTCAGTACAGATATTTTTTAATTGATGACAAAAAATTTGAAGTTGGTCTGCAACTTAATTCCCCAGCCTAGTCCAGTCATACATGTGAGAAAAATGGGAATGTTAGAAGGAAACAGATTGGGTTCTGACCCCTCCCCATATTAAGTGACAGACCGCTACCTAAATAGAAGGTGATAAGAAACCCAACTCCAGTGCAACAGGATCGGAATCGCTGTTAAGAAAAGCCACTTCGCTTGGAGGGAGCAACTGCGCAGGGTCTTGAATCTGTATCGTCATTATAGTCAACAGAAGACAACGTAGCCAAATACAGTGGCTGTTAGGCAACAAGAAAATTGCGCGATCGGAAAGAATGGCGATTTTTCGTTGCCTGGGAGGGTCCAGGCGAAGCCCCCAAAGAACGCCTCATGGGCTTTTATATTATTATTATTATTATTATTATTATTATTATTATTATTAGAGATGATGCTGTGATAAGGAGGACGCATTGTTTATATTATTATAGAGGTAATAACGTTATTAGATACATTTAATTTTATCACTCAGAATAAAAATCAAAAGGTAATCCTCCACAGAATAATATGCCTACATGTGGAAAACTACAAAGGAAATTAAATAGATAAATAAATACTTTTCTATCGGTAAGTGAATAAATAAATTTAAAGAATATAGAAACGGACAGCCTGATGAGAAATGATTAACCCCTAATGGGCCACTCGAGGTCATTGACCACCTGGATACCCCAGTTAAGTGAAAGTAGTGAAGGTACCAGTGGAAATGGATCATTGATGGCGATACAAAAAAAAAAAAAAAGGAAGGAATGAGATAAGAGGATGAATATTAATGGAGAGCTGAAGACATTCCACAATGGAAAAAAATTGTGGACTAACGAAGGAAAGAACGGTGAATATATAAGATGGTAAGGTCGAGAGTTTTTGAGATCTTCGAAAGTGAGAAGAATGTTTGGAGTAGACTGTTATTATTGTTACTATATTATTCAGAAGATGAACCCTGTTTATATGGAACAAGCCCACAGGGGCCACTAACTTCAAATTCAAGCTTCCAAAGAAGATGGTGTTCGTTAGTAAGAAGGAACAGAAGATAATAGAAAATATAGAAAGAAGAGATCAGTTACTAGAGAAGAAAAATATAATTGAACAAATTGACAAATAAAGAGATAAATAGAAATGAATTCGAATCAAAGTAAAGGTAAGAGAAACAGATAAAGCAATAGAACATGAACAATGCTTTTCGACATTGAAGCGCGAGAGAAAGCGTGGGACTGGTGGTGCGGGAATTGAGAACGAAAGTGAACGCTAATGAGATTCATGTTGTTGTTTAGTAATTAACCTTTGTAATGCTTGATAGGTAAACTGTCAATTAGAGAAGCTGGATAATTGCATGTATGACGTTGGACTGATCTTCCAAATTTCTTCGATATTGAGATAATCGGAATAACTTGCCATTACAAGTTTGACTTTCGTTAATTTCATTCTACAGCCAATATTCATATATATTTGGATTCTCTCTCTCTCTCTCTCTCTCTCTCTCTCTCTCTCTCTCTCTCTCTCTCTCTCTAGTTAAACAGACGTATAAAAGTTTCGTAATGTGTTTGGTATCGCTTAATAATTTCATAAATTTTTAAGTTATCAAGTGTTTTTTCTTGTTGTTGCCGTCATTTGCATGACTGGGTGTACATTTGTTCTCTCTCTCTCTCTCTCTCACACACACACATATATATATGTATATATATATATGTATATATATATATATATATATATATATATATATATATATATATATATATATATAAGTTAAGTTAAGTATATCTTAGTTTAACCAGACCACTGAGCTGATTAATAGCTCTCCTAGGGCTGGCCCGAAGGATTAGATTTATTGTACGTGGCTAAGAACCAATTGGTTACCTAGCAACTTGGGACCTACAACTTATTGTGGAATCCGTATATATATATATATATATATATATATATATATATATATATATATATATATATATATATATATATATATATATATATATATATATATGTATGTGTATGTATGCATGTATGTATATATATATATATTTACATACATATATAGCTTATATATATATTTTTGCAGTCTTTCTTTGATTTTCGTTCAATACAAATGCACATGGGGCATCTACAACTTTCTGGCAGCATCACTAATATTTTTAGTACTCCCCCCAGTTCTCAAGGCTGAAATCTTCAGAGGAAAAACAAAAACTCCAAAACGGTGCTCATTTTTTCCTTCTAATCCCAACAGCTGTTTCGTCCGCTAATTTATGGCCTTCTTCAGGGCTAGTTATACATTGGAAGCACATTTTAGCTTGTATAGCCACACGCTGATTTGGAAAACAGGAACCAAAATTAAAATTTACCCAGATTTTAAAGTTTTGAAAAATGAAGATGAATCGTTCTCAAAACCAGGACGTTTGTTCATTAACCTTCCGGCTACAAAAGGGCTCGCGTAAAGCACCTATTTATCCACACTTAAAAAAAAAAAAATAGTTCTTTCACGATTCTGACTGTCAGTAGTTATCTTACCCGTACACAGATACACACACACACACACACACACACATATATATATATATATATATATATATATATATATATATATATATATATATATATATATATTTATATATATATATAAAAGAAAAAGAGAGTCATTTTCTTCATTCAGTTTTCGAATGACGTGGCGTAGGTCTGAAGAAATATATTTCTCCTCATGCTTAAAGTCAAATTAAATTATCCGGAGGACGTTTTGAAGGTCAATCGAAAGTCTTTATCTTGTCAGGTTTAGGGAATAATAAAAAAAAAAAGTTAAAGGAAGGTGAGAAAGAGAGTGGGGGGTCTGTCACCCACGGAATCGTTAGACCCGCCTCTAAAAAGACGGATGATTTTTAGGGCTTATGGTTAAGGGAAAAGGAAGAGAATTCCAAAGTTTTAGTGTATTATGAGTCACCTAGCTAAGGAATCAGAGGGTTTGCTGATATGGTGACCCAGTACAGTAGGCATTATTACAAGGCCGTTACAGTGCATGAAGAGCTTGTTCAGTTAAAACTTGTTTAAAACTATTTTATAGCGAGATTTGATGTGGAATACTTATGTATAGAAGTTTGAGCGAACACTATGTTTATGATATAACAATGGATAGAAATGCAATGAATTTCAGTGAAGAGAAAATTAGATATATATATATATATATATATATATATATATATATATATATATATATATATATATATATATATATATATATATATATATATATATATATATATATATATATATTCAGTAGAATTTTACCTTCATTACTTTAGCGTGAAAGCCTGACGTTGTTGGTTGTCATTGGCTATGACCTGGTTGTCAGTGGACAACACAGTTTCGTTTTCCATCGAAGCTGAAAGTGTCCTTTTGCGATGAATTTCCTCCATCACGGGTGGTGAGGCAAAGATTGATGCCTTCCTGAGTAGCAATTAATATTGGCATCGTGGACTTTCAGAGAGTTGGTTCGTGAGTTCGAACCTTCCTAGGGAGAGAAACTCCTGCCATGAGGTATAGAAGGTTACTGACTCTGAGTCTTCAAAGGGATGGGAATGAATCAAGGGCGGCGGGTTGATTTCTTTCCGACTTCGTAATGAAAATGCCCGCAGACAAAGCTTCTCGTCCCCCTGGACACCGCCACCACCAGAATAGCCTTTCCGAAAAAAAAAAACTATACTGCGTGTTGGCAGACTTAGAATTGATAATGTATTGTGGCAGACGGTAAGATACTAACACTTCAGTTATATTCATCGTTTAAGAATACATTCATTCATTCTCAGTATATGATCCTTTCGAGCATAACGTTCCAATTTTCGCTGTTTAGAGTAATTGTGATTGTTCGTGCAAACCGTTCACGATTATGCTACACCATAAATGACGTACTTTTATAGAGCATTGCCATAGAGCCAGTAGTGATAGAGCGTCTAGTGCTCAACATCTCTTGAAGAAAAACACCGTTAAGCAAAATATACCCGACTGCAGAAATTTTGTTGCATCTATTATTTTTTATTTGCACCTCGAAAAACATACTGTGACGAGTTACATAATAGATATTATATTACCTTGTTGATCATTTTGACCCGGTCATGTCTTTGCGGACCTAGTTTGTGAAGCTACCGTGTAATGACCTTCCCATGACCTCTAATGATCTTTGAACTCCGGTAATCGTTATAACCTTTCGCGAGGTGACTATGTAGACAAAGGCTGCCTTAAGTGTCATTATTTATCTATGAACGAAACATGTGGTTGTGGTCTCCACTCCCATGGTTAACTGGTTTTACTAGGAAAACTGCAGTAAAAAAAAAAAAAAAAAAAATGTTACCTGGGGGAGCTTGCAGAAATTGACGTCATAGGGTAGACGGAAAGAGGATGCAGTCAGTTTTTCAGGCCTAGAAATAAAACTGAAAATAATAACAGGGGCAGATAACAGAGGGGGAATCATTTAAAAACCAGAGTGAGATAATGCCTCAAGCCCCGTCGGGTGGAATTCCAGGGAAAGGCTGGACTCGGTTACATCCAGTTTAGGCCTAAGGCATTTTGCACCTTGCAGTGAGAGGCAGTGCGATGACCAGCTGATTTTCAGGCTAATGTTTCTTTCTTTGTTTCTTAATGTTTCTGTGGGTGTATTTCTCATGAGCTTGTTAATCATATACGGGTTTTAGTTTTTTGAATATTCATTTATTTGTTCATCGATATTCATGTATTTGGCCATGGCCTTTCTCTTCGAAATTCCAAATTTCAGCATTTTATTTATTTCTCTATTCCTTTATCTATGTTACTGTATATATATATATATATATATATATATATATATATATATATATATATATATATATATATATATATATATATATATATATATATATATATATATATATATATATATATTCTTTTTATTCTTAACAGTATTTTCTGTGACCACCAGAGATGTGGTCGACACGTCTTTATTTGCATAAAAGGAAAAGTCTTCAGCCCTTAGCTTGAGCCACGTTCAGAAGCTATTTAAAGTTCAAGATATAATGAAGGACAAACCTAGTATCTAATGTATACATGTTAGCATTTAGTATCTAATGTATATGTAAATATTTAGTGTCTAATGTACATGTAAATATTTGCATATACTGCCACGAGTCTGATAATTACATAGGTATTTTACAGACATTGAAAATCGTCTCATTTTTTATAGCTAAAATATTAAAGGGCTCCTAGTTCATCGTATGAGTGTCTTTGTTTTGGACTTTTGTTTGTATTATCATTATTATTTCGTATCAGTATTATTAATAGTATTAGCATACTTATCTTTATGTATAATAATAATAATAATAATAATAATAATATTAACAATAATAAAAATAATAATAATAATAGTTATTATTAGCTGTTACGTTTTATAGCTGTGTGTATGGATGATTTTATGCTTTGAAAAGAAATGTACTTGTTTTGAGTTTTAGGATTATAAAGGATGGACGCACCAGGCAGAATCTAATAAGGTTTTTATGTTTATTGTAATTCAGAAAATTTGCAAGAAATTTTCTGTTTGTATTGGCCTGTTTACAAGTTTATACAGTTTTTGACTTCCGTAAGAGCCTTCTCCTTACTTCCTATATATTGTGTCCCTACTTGACCCAAAGCTGTGTAATTGACTGAAATTATATATATATATATATATATATATATATATATATATATATATATATATATATATATATATATATATATATATATATATATATATAATATATATATATATTATATATATATATATATATGTGTGCGTGTGTGTGTGTGTGTTGTATGTGTATATAAACATTAATCTGCTTTCCCTAACCAATGGTGTCTTCAGGGGAGACACAAGACAATAGTTCCTGCCACATTCACTCTATAACAGCTGAATGGCGCCCAAATCATCCTTGTAATATAAACTGTATAACATTTGTCGCTTATACCTAATGAGGATGCCCATCAGCACTACCTCGAATACCCTTTACACCTGAGCCATTCACATGTATCTTCCAGCAGTCTCGCGCTTCCTGGATCTTATGACTTTCCTTCAGGTCACTCAGTTAAACCTGACAACTTACATGGTGATAGTAAGAGGTACTACCTGAACACTGCTGCTCTGGTCAGTGGACTGTGATTCTGGTGCACTTTATTCGTATTTTAGGGTTTAGAAGCGCTTGGTGGAAGATTGCGAATCCCTTGGAAGAGAAAATACGTCTCTCTCTCTCTCTCTCTCTCTCTCTCTCTCTCTCTCTCTCTCTCTCTCTCTTGAGACCAATGGCAGCCATATATGATAGGTCAGTTCCGTTGTTGGACGCTGCCATCTTGATGGGAGTAAGCATTAGAACTTGAATAGTTCTGCTTTAGGATGTGCCAGTATCATGTATCAATTCAGAGGAGCACTAATTAGAGTTGTGGACCCCTTGTAGAAGGAAGTGCTCTTTAAATGGCGGATGGGCCTCATCTCCTGAGCATAGAAGCAACCACGCTTTCCGCTTGTATGTGAAGTTGGAAAAGGTACTTGATACTAGTCTTGTCCTCTAACTGGTGCAGCCCAGTTCTCTGTGCTGATGCTGTATAAAATGGAATATATATATATATATATATATATATATATATATATATATATATATATATATATATATATATATATATATATATATATATATAAATATATACACATACACGGAAACAGCTGATAAATTTCGCCATTGTTAAATGTTTGTATACCTTCTGAATATACCCAATATACTTCATCAGCAAAGAGAGACTGTAAACATCCTGTTAACTATTACCTAAAGGACATTCTCCTCTCAGAGAACATTAAATCCAAAGAGGAAATCAAATGAATTCCTTGTTTATGTTTTAGTGAAAACAGTTATGCCTCTGCTTACCGCTTTGGGAGGTTCGAAGGTTGTCAAGGAACGTATGCAATAGTCATATTCACGTGTTTCTTTTATGGGTTCAAGGTTCACACGTTTGAAGCCAGTCCTTTTATTAAAAAGGGAATGGGATGTTTTTATGTTTAATTGCCACATACGCCCACCAACACATATATACACCCGCATATACAGTATGTATACCGGTATATATATATATATATATATATATTATTTATATATATATATATATATATATATATATATATATATATATATATATATATATATATATATATATAATCAGCGCAGTCGCATATATTTCCTGATGCCAACAGGAAATTAGATACGTTGATGACACAGGAGCGCCTCTAAACAAATGAATTTTACTTCAAATATTGCAACTGAACCTGCAGATCATTTCTGTGTAAGTATTGATTCCCACTTCTGTTTTTCCTCATCCGTCATTTTCACTTTGATAACTACAGTGATTATCTTTATTAGATACGGAACAATTCATAGAAATAATTGCGTAGTGGTAATCCACATGAAATTTCACGCCCTCGCTGACAATTAAGCATACGAGGCTATGAAGGTCAGAAGGTCATATATTGTATGAAGTGAGGTCATCTAAAGCTTACTATTGTTCGGCCTGTGTATTGGAAACTATGCAGCAGTTTATATAAAGGGGTCACTAACGAAGGCCGAATAATATTTTCATTTGTAAGTGCGTTGTGTTCATGACAATCGTTCAGTGCGTGTTTTCATTAGTTCTCAGAGAAATCATACACACACACACACACACACACACATTATATATATATGTGTGTGTGTGTATGACTGCGTATAGATTTGTATCTTTATTGATATGGCTGCTGAATATGGTAAGGGTTTACCAGCGGGCGCATGAATGAAGGTATCCTTGTGGTCCATATCCTACTGCTGAATTTCTGTACACAGAAGGAAACGCGATAAGCATAGAATTATTCTTCTCTCTCTCTCTCTCTCTCTCTCTCTCTCTCTCTCTCGTCCCAAGACCCACTGTACTGCATGCAACAAAAGATAAAATTGCGTGTCCAAGGAGAAATCTTTGACGGAATAAACTGCAAAGATTCGTATATGGTACCCGACAGTTGTAAATGATTCCCGAGGTATTCCCAAAACGTAGAGCTTAATCGAAACGTACGCATGCGAAAGCCTACGTTAAGCTCTGAATTGGAAAATGTTCATAAATGTTTCAGTTTGTACGAGTATGTTCGAGAGCGAACGTACTGAGCAGATTCAAAGGTCGAGTGTCAAATCCAGTCGGAACGAGATTATAAGAAAATGGGCGTTGAACGCCGCACTTCTAGCGCGATACTTATTGCTGTTCATTCAGGGTGAAAGTATTTGAAAACGGACGTCGAATTTTAGAACGGCAGAGTGGCGTACCTATTGCGGAGGGTGGAAGGGGAGCTGGTGTTGGGGGTTTGTTGCGTCTGGGGAATGTTGCATGTTGATAGTAGGACAGGATACGGGAGTTGTATACGTATAGAGCAGAATAATATGCAAAATACGCTAGATGTTTTCATGAGTTTTTTCATACGTTTTTACTCGGTGTTTCCTGGGGAATTTTTTGTCATGTGGCAGGGTGTTGCGTAGCAACGTTGTCAAAGGTGTTCATGTGTTGTGGAGAGCGGCCTTGTGAAGTTCCAGAAATGCTGGACATCAGTTAGAAGCGATGGCTTAACTAAACAACCAGGTTAGAATTCGTAACACTCACAGGGCTAGTCTGTGGGACTGAAAGGTTAGTTTCTATGAAACAGAATATACTCGTAATTACTTTTATGAGGTAAATACCAGCGTCATAAAACACTTTGTAAATTATGTGCTTTGAAACTGCTGAAGATTCTGAAAAGTTCATGAATTTTTAATTATTATAGTTTTTGTTATTCATCTCGAGGGTTTTCTACAGAGAAGGGACCCGAATGTGAAGGAAGAAATTTACGCAGCACCGCAGCCCCGCATCAAAACGCCTAACGTTAACACGTCACCATTGTCTTTCGTGGATTCCGGTTTTCATGACCAAAATAGCTTTTTAGAATTATTACTATTTTGTTTTCCGTTCGTTTTTTTATTGCTTTTTCATTATAATTTGCTTTGGCATAACTTGAGAAGTATGCAAATTGTTTGAATTAATTTTTTTTAGTTAAGACTGTGGGACATTTTTGCATCGGATAATTTAAATCTGTTATTCAGATTTTCATTATAATTGTTGTGTGCGCGCGCGCACACACACACACACACACATATATATATATATATATATTATATATATATATTAGTAGGATAAATTTTTAAAAAATTAATGTGCTGTGAAAAGGTATGAAATTATAAAAGAAGTGCTGTAACTGAATTTTCACGAAGGTACGTTGGTTCGCGTGCAAATAGATTTAATTTGAATAAGAAGAGGGAGAAGGGGAAAAGTTATTTTTATGTTGCTAATGGAGATAAACAATGGTTTTTCCCAAGAATATCAATCTCGCCCAAAATAATAAAAAGCGCAATTTCCTCCTTATGTCCTTAGGCTACGGCCGTGAAATAAATTGCTCGGTTTCCTTCTTGGTTCCTTATATACATTTCAAGTACATTTCAAGTAGATGCTGTCGTCGCCTTACTTGTCAGGCAACCTGACGTATATACTGTATATATATATATATATATATATATATATATATATATATATATATATATATATGTATATATATATATATATAAATGTATATATAAAATATATATATATATATATATATATATATATATATATATATATATATATATATATATATATATATATATATATATATATATATATATATATATATATATATATGTTTAGATTTGTATAGGAGTTCATACATACATACACTACATACACGCATATAGTTTATTTTATAATGCTGGGGTTTGATGTTTGCAAATGCCCACAAAGAATGTAAAAGAAAAAAAACTATTTTCCTATTTCCTTGCCAGAAGATAGCCGGCGTCCTTGACAGGTTAACAGTTTAATTAAGGAGAGATTTGCACACCTGAAAAAGAAAGACGGGATGCAGAAAAACGGCGATCCTTGGCCTCCCAGTGTCGCCGGGAGGCGTGGTTATATAATCATCGGTCCTTTCCCACTAAAACACAGCGATTCGCGGCAAAACACAGCGTTTCGCGCCAGAACATTGCGTTTAATACCAAAATGGCTTGTTTACCTGCAATTTGCGAATGTTTTTGCTCTGTTCTGCTGGGGTATCCCGGATGTGATTTCATTTGTCGTGATTATCTGTGGGTTTTCTGGTTTTATCTTATCTGTATCTGTGCCATCGCCTTGTAATGAGTTCTGATCTTTTGTTGCACAAGCACTCTCTCCTGGGGCGCGTGGGGTCTTATCATAATTCCCTCCAGCCCTCTTGTTAGAAAGCCACTCCCCTGACTAATGTTCATTCCAGCGAGAGACAAACCGACAGACAAACAGAGCCGGCATAAATGTGCTTTACTGTTTTTTTTTTTTCTTCATTTTGATGTATTTCCTTTCCGCGATTGTTGTGTGTGTTTAAAGACTTTCTCCCTTCGGTTATTATCGTCGTAGCCTGTATTTTACATCGTCCCTAAAACCATTATTACTTTGATTTGCAGATTTTTCCTCGCCCTTTTATATCCCTCGGAAAAAGTTTATTTTACATCTGGAACCTCGGTTTCATCTGTCTGGCAACACAACAGGAAGTTTATCCTGCCTCTTTTGTGCCTCACGTAGTGTTGGAGACATAAATAGCCATCGACCTCTCTTGCGCAGCGTTAGTTTAGATAACTGCGTCGCCTTTCCATCAAGTCCCGTTAGTAGAATGAGACCCGTTTTTAGCTTTATAATTTAGCGTTCTCAGAATGCAGTCTATATTTAACCTCGCAATTACCGAATGTAAGTGTCTGTAAAGTGCAATTCGAGCTGCCTAATAACCTCTCAAGTTTCCTGATGTTGACTGTTGCGTTTCTTGAGTTCAAGGTAGGAGTTACAGTAGATCTGCAGTTCTAAGGATTTCACGTCAAGCGATTAAAGATTTGGCTCCAAACCGATTCAACTTAAGATCTGGGTTCAATAAGCGTATTTGGGTCCGGCTAACTAAAGATTTAGGCTCAAGTAACTAGCGCTTTGGATTTAATTATCTAAAATTTTAGTGCAAGGTCTTAATGATTTGGATTTAAGCACCAAAGATTTAACATAGTGTATCTGATTTTAGCTTCTGATTTTATATGAGTTCCTGTAACATAATTCTTGAAATAATTTAAATAAAGTTTAGGGTTTCAAGAAGTGAACAGGGGCGTTCAAGGATTTGAATGTTAAGTTTCAAGGAACCGTGAATTTTTGGGCTAAACTACTAAATATTCGGGTTCCGGCAACAAAGCAACTAAAGATTTAGAGATCAGGTAACTAGACGTTCCATGCCAAGGAACTCGAGATATGGTTTCAAGTAACAAGGAAACAGACCTGATAGATTAAAGAAATTAAAGGTTTGGATTCATGTAACTAAAGATTTGGGTACGAATGGTTGAAGCTGAAATTCGCCTTATTCACTTTTCCTTTTATCTTTCTTGTATCCTTGTATGATTATTTCTGGCGTTGGTCTATGCTATCGCAACATACTTCGTTTTTGACCGAAGATATCCTTCATTCATGATAAATAATGGATATGTTACAGACGATACTGTTATCCTTTCATGCTCTGATGAACCTCTGTATTTTGTTCCCATCAACCTTAAGAGTTTGCTAAATTGACCTTAGGTGGGACAAAAAGCGTGTCTCGCGTCTGGTGAGACAGAAAGCTCTCCTGAAGCGACACCAATCTTGTAATTCGGTAGGAAAAAAGTATACCTTAGTTTTACCAGACCACTGAGCTGATTTACAGCTCTGCTAGGACTGGCCCGAAGGATTAGACTTATTTTTACGTGGCTTAGAACCAGTTGGTTACCTAGCAACGGGACCTACACCTTATTGTGAAATCCGAACCACATTATAGCTAGAAATGAATTTCTATCACCAGAAATAAATTCCACTAATTCTTCATTAGCCGGCCGGAGACTCGAACTCGGGCATAGCCAGTGCTAGCCGACAATTCTACCGACACTCCCAACGGGTAGTTCGGCAGGGAGATAGTACATAAACAGAAGAGAAAAGGGTATGTATGCGACCACGACGAAGCCCTGGGTTTTCTGCCTAAGTTAGCCTCACTTTCACAAGTCCATGTTTTAAATCATGTAACACAACGCGAGTCCCAGCACACTTCCTTGAGGGAACCGCTATGATCAGCTTAGATCACTAAGATAGGGCTAGACTGAAGAACCTGACACGGGCAGCGCTCCGTTTCTGTGAGATTGAATGAATGGTGAAAATTTTCTGCGAACTGAAGTCGCAAGAAATATGGCCACTGACCCAGGAAACATTATTTTTAACTGTAAATAATTTCCTGCGTAAAAAAAGAAAAATAGTTGATGATATATTACAAGATTCAGGAAATGCTTAAAAGAATATATTTTTTACGCTGGAGTCTTTACATCTATTGTTAGCGTCACTACAGAAACTGAAACATAACCCGTAAATAGCACTTCCGTTTCTTCTTCTCGGTTGTATTTTGATGTCTAATTGGCAGTTCGGCATTGAATACTTTTTCTTCCTGCAAGAAACTTGCCTTTGTATATATTTTTCCCTTTTCCCCTCCTTGTTTGTTCATTGGCGTCCGTGAACTGAACTGTTATCTGGAAAATACTGGTTTTTTCGCGCGAGTATATTTGCTTCCTTGTAACTTTTCCATGACATTTCGATTCTTTGACTCCAAAAAATTGATATAATTGGTTTCGGTTACTTTCTGTACTTTACCTTCAAAAGTGTATCACTAGAATTTGACAAGAATAAGCACACCGAAGTAGATACCAATTTACATTCACTTGATGGCTAGTTATGATTTGTAATTCCCTTTGTTCATTAGTCATTACCAAAGCAGAGAGATTCAATATTCATAGGATATTTGTAGCTTAATATTTGAAACGTTATATATATATATATATATATATATATATATATATATATATATATATATATATATACATACATACATACATACATATACATGTACATATATGTGTGTATTATTTATATAAATACATACATACACATATATATATATATATATATATATATATATATATATATATATATATATATATATATATATATATATGAATATTGGTTTGTATCTTGGCAAACACAATGCAGATGCAGTACATTGTTAATCGTCATTGTTCTTCATGAATTTTTTTCTATTCTTTGCTGAACTGTACAGACTTCGTGAATGAAGTGTGGTGTTCTTTGAGATTAAATAAGATGCATATACATATACACATAAAAAAGCCTCCTGTGACGGAGAGTTTAGTTTCATGAAATTAGTCCCCAAGACCTTTGTTTACTTTGCGGTCTAGTTGCAAAATATTCTGCGCAGTTATTGTAATCACAAGTGTCTGTTAATTCCACTTTAGTAAAGTCTGCTCAGCAGATTTACACTGGCATCGGTTGTTTAATAATTTCATCTTTTACCTACTTCATATGCATCCACCTCCCCTTACACACTGAATTACTCCTAAAAAGATTAGGTAATGTGCCGCTGACTGACATACAATGCAAGAGTTCTTATCGTATTAGAACACTCTTCAGGCTGCTGAATGTAAATGATCTGGGAAAGTCATTATTATACTCATATATTGTTACCTTTGAGTCGTTAGACAAGTAGATGTTTTTCCTCTGATACCCACTTGCTAAACTAGCGCTACAACGTCAGTGGTAAAAGATATTGAAAGGTATGTGAATGAACTTTTGGCAGACATCCCAATAGTTCATTCTTAATTATGTTCAGTTGTGTGACGTCTTCATCCTTATCCACTGATACATCCTTTTCGTTTTCAGCTCTTTGGGGACGCATCGGTGGCACAAAGCGTCCTGACGAACAAGGCCAATGGAGACTTCTTCGCCATCAACTGGGGATGGGGCCTGGCTGTTGTCTTAGGCGTCCTCGTAAGCGGAGGGGTGAGCGGAGGCCACATCAATCCAGCTGTGACCTTAGCCATGGCCATCTGGGGGAAGCACCCTTGGGCAAAAGTGCCCGTTTATATGGTGGCACAGTATCTGGGGGCGTTCTTCGCGTCGTGTATGGTCTATGCTGTCTATCTCAGTAAGTGACCTGTCTTTCTTATTTGTTTTGTAAACCTAACTGAAGTGCGGGTATGTTGAAAGAATGACACAAATATCGTCATGTTTCTTCTGTTTTTTAACTGGCTGGGTTGAAAGGAGATTGTGGAAAATGATACATAATCTTTTGTAGGACATAACTTGGATTGTACATCAAACAAAATAAGGCAGGGCTTGAAAGTCCAACTCAACAAAACTCAGCAATTTGCCAAGTATGGTTGTAACCAGAATTTATGTACAAGTATATTGAATTATTGTGAATTCCTACTGATATTTGTGAAGGCAACCGAAAACGTAACGTAATTCGGAATTATTGAGAGGAGGAATGGAAGATTTCGAAAGTGATAGGTTAACGGCGTGACGTAAGTTTTAGACCAACGGCTTCGTGCACAAGTAGTTCCCGCGTTTGTGCAAATTATAGGTGAATGACAGTATGTGTGTGCGAAAGGTTGCTTTTAGTCTTTCTGTGGTTGAAGATGTGCAAGTGTAAAGAATGGTTGTGTAGTTGTGAATTTTCCAGTATAAAGTTCAGCTATCGTTGAGCAAACCGATTGTGAATGCGACATTGACTGTTATGTAGTTTGACTGAGAAGCCAACCCTTGCTATGGCTGTATGGAACAGTTGAGGGATGCGGAGGTCTTGTGCAGACATTAAATCCTTAATCCACCAGTAAAAGGGAAAAGGTGGTAGTGATTCGTGTTAAATTTTTTTCCGATTCTCTGAAGCCTCAAATGCTGAAGAGAGACCTCTTACTCCTCAGATCAAGTTCACAGAACGTTCGTTTACCCAGCGGAAAGAGCTGAATTCGATTCACGATTGAGGCAGACCGATATTGGTTAAGACCTCTTGTGCCTTTGTTGACTCTGGCGGTGATATATGTAACTGAGTCGAATGTGGTGGGTCACAGCCAGGGTGGATTAGGGTATGGGACTTGCAACCTTTTACCGATAAAAAAAACCATGCTGAGAACGGAATGACATTAACCTCTAAAGAGATGTGTTGTTGAATATATATATATATATATATATATATATATATATATATATATATATATATATATATATATATATATATATATATATATATATATATATATATCATATCATATCACACATTACCACAGGTGAAAAATAAGAGACAGGGTGTAGGTCTGACCGGTTTCGACTTTATTTCCAAGCCATTGACGAAGGACTGACAATGGCTTGGAAATAAAGTCGAAACCGGTCAGGACCTACACTCCGTCTCTTATTTTTCACCTGTGGTAATGTGGGACGAATGAATCACGTACAAAAGTGATAATAATCATCACATATATATAATATTATATATATATACATATATATATATATATATATATATATATATATATATATATATATATATATATATATATATATATATATATATATATATATATATATATATATATATATATATATATATATATATAATGTCACAGGAATTTGTTGTTTATGTTTATAAGTTTATGATAAAATGTTATTTATTTGTTCATGTGCCATGTGTTCTCGCGTTCCCTTAAGCAAAGTAAAGTATAAGCGTTGTAGTTTCCCTAACATCGTTATTCACCTCTTTATCCCTTTCAGATGCCCTGGACGCCTTCGAGCCAGAGAAAAGTTTGGCAACAGCTGGGATCTGGGCAACGTACCCAGGAGCGATGACTAATATCAATGGCACCGTCATCACAGATTTCCTGTCCAGTGGGAATGGCTTGGCCGATCAGGTGAATTTCTCTCTTGTGTGGCGTTTTCACACGTACAAACCGATTATTCCGTTTATTATTCTTATTTTCCTTCAAAACTTTTTACATCTCATTCATCTTGTTTACTTAAGTTTTTATATATTTTTAACATTTTTCCAACTACTTTTGTTTATAATGTCTACTGACATTACGTGTTCCAAGCCAGGTCGGTATTTATCCCTTTTGTGTAAACGGGAACATTTCTTATATTTCTCCCAGGGAATTGTTTATTCATGGTTTAGAAACCGGGGTGTGGAAGGCTGTCTAAAACACGCCTAGTTCTGTCAAAACAGTGTTTTAATGGACTACACGAATCAAGAGTTGAGGGATCTACTTGTAAAAATGAGGCAGGGTGAATTATTAAGAAAATTCTGGAGGTGGTAAAGAATTTCTCATTTAGAAAGTAAATTCTGCTCTTTTAAGAAGTTTAATGTATGGAGAACCTCTTATATTTTAGAACAGTTCCCTATAAAATGATTGGTATGTTTTCCATATGTCTGTTCAGAGAAATCCATGTTATAATAGATATGAACCAGATTTTGTCTACTGCACCCAAAGATACTCCCCAGATCTGCTTAAACAGAATCACGTGTTTAACCGGGATTGACCTGAGTAGAATAGAATCATGTATATATATATATATATATATATATATATATATATATATATATATATATATATATATATATATATATATATATATATATATATATGCACACACACGTAGATATACATAGATGCATATAACTGGAAGTGAAAGAGGGAACGTTAAGAAAATCACTGATGCAAAGAAAAAATGTTTAGAGGAAAGAACGGATTTATGAGGAACATCCATGAAATAACCCTCAGCCATAACTGGAATAGGTCAGCGTGATGAGAACCTTGAAATTAGTTTACAGTCATAAACAGGGCGTGGCTAAAATGGCATGCTAAACCCTGTCAGACACTTTAGATATATCACAGGTAATGATATAAGGTTCTCCAAATTTTTTGGTGAAAATTAACCTGATGTGAGCAGTGTAGGGTAGTTGGAAGGATTAGCGCATTCAACCTTCTTGGGAATGCGCATCCAAAATGGCAGATAGATATCAGTCTAGAATGAAGCAAAACAAAAGCAGCAAAATAAATGAGCTAAAGACTAAAGCGTTTTCAGATGAGGAACAGCTTTAGTGCTATTGGGTTGGAAGAGAAGGATAAACCAGGTTTGCTGAAGTCTTTAGAATTGAATTGAATTGCATAAAGAATTTAGGCCAAAGGCCATTCAGCGCTGAAACGGAAATTGGCAGTACAATGTTTGAAAGGTGTAACAAAAGGAAAACCTCGCAGTTGCACTATGAATCAATTGTTAGGAGAGGGTGGAAAGTAAGATGGAAGAAAGAGAATATGAACGGAGGTACAGTAAAAGGAACGAAAGGGGTTGCAGCTAGGGGCCGAAGGCACGCTGCAAATAACCTTAAGTAATGCCTACATTGCACAGCATGAAGGTGCACTGATGGCACTAACCCCCTACGGGGTGAAGATTTTAGAGGCAGATGTTGAAGAGCGAAATTTCAAGTAGGCTTCATCTGCCCTCTGCTTAGTTTGAAGAGCCAAATATAAGCATGATCAAAC
The DNA here is from genome assembly GCF_040412425.1 of Macrobrachium rosenbergii. Classification (NCBI taxonomy): domain Eukaryota; kingdom Metazoa; phylum Arthropoda; class Malacostraca; order Decapoda; family Palaemonidae; genus Macrobrachium; species Macrobrachium rosenbergii. Next base: position 22,559,353 of record NC_089743.1, on the reverse strand, counting down.
TAAGGATTGGTGGAGACGGTTTTGATAAAGAAAAAGGTTATATATACCTCCTTACCCTCAGTGATATGGACTGCTACAAGGATAGGGTTGTAGGGATGGGATCAGTAACCTCCACTGGGAAAATCAAGAACAAGAGGATAAAAGTCTTCACAATGAGTTCTCTGAGTATCCCATGGACAAGGGAGGACATAAAAAGAGGCTGTGCAAAATGGAAGGGGCTACAACAAGATTATTTTCAGGAGCTCCTGAAGTAGACTAAGTTATAGTGTGAGTACTTTTCAAGTTTTAGGTTAAGAAAAGGCTAAGAGTATTGACAGTGGTTAATAATGAAATAGATCGTTCAGATTAGAAAATTTTAGAACTTTTCAACCACCTGGGTCAGTCCTTATGGAGTTCAGCCTTCCATTGGTAGCCAATGAAATCTCTTGTGTATAAGGTCTTACAAGAGGATGTATAGATTACAAAGAGACATTGCAGGAAGTTAGATACTAAAAAAAAGAAGTATTTTGTGAGCATTTTAAACACAGTAGCAAAAACAGATATGGTAGGAGACAAGCATTTTTTTTTATATTCCTTTATGCTAGGGGCTGGGAGTCATGTTCATCGTGCAATCTGAGAGAAAGCAGAGGAATAGGATAGTGAAAGTACTAAGGTCT
>NC_089743.1:22476197-22553697 GCF_040412425.1 Macrobrachium rosenbergii | reverse complement strand
TTATGCCTGAAATTAAGTCTGGTTTTCTAATATGCCTCAGTTTGCTAGGTCGTGATATTTTGTGCCTGATATTAACTTTTTAATATTCCTCCATCTTAGAATGTTATAAGTGTGCCTGAAATTGTATGTTTACAAAATTGCATCAGCAATTCCTTCAGTTTTTTGATGCTTGAAACCTAATTTTATGATCCATTCCTTCAGTTACGCTCAGAATTTTAATGCTTGCAAGTCGAATTATTTTTCCCGTCAGATTATTTTCATTGCTTGAAACCGCCTCAGATCTTACGTTGATTACGCACTCATATACAGTATGCTATGCTCGAAAACTGAATCCGACAGTTATGCATGCGAAGACTTCTACAAGTTGAATCTTCCTCCCGCCCATCCATCCTCCCTTTCCAACACGTGTTACATCGTTTTCTTAGCATCTTTTCATAAATTTAGAGATTGGAACTGGCTTTCCTACGTGTGTGTGTGTGTGTGTGTGTGTGTGTGTGTGTGTGTGTGTTCATTTTATTAAGTTATTTTACTTCGTTCTATTATTTTTTTTTATTTCATGGATAATTTCAGCCTAGAAACGAGGTAAAGTCTTATTCGTTTACAATTTTCAGAATTTTGCAGCAGATTCATTTCGAATAAATGTATTTCGCTTACTAGTTGAAAATAGTCGCGTATGTAGGTTATTGTCAACGACAAAGAACGAATGAAAATGGCCTCCCTTTGGTTTCCTCTGTTAAAAGTCTTTTGATAAAACTTTAATTCTAATTTCTTTGACGAAATTTACTGCCGCCCATAGGAAATTCATTTAAAGGTTTTTTATTTTTTTTATTTCAGGGTGTATCCATTATTCTCTAGAGTGTTTTTAAAAGAAAAATTCCCTTATTAATGATTGAGAAATATATAAAATTATTTTTTTCCAGATATAAGAATTGATGACAATCAGGTAATAAGTATTTTTATTGATTTAATAGGATGTGAAGTTTCAACCATTTTGTTTGAAGTTAATTTCTATTTAAAGTTAACTTACTGTTAACGTCTGGATATGCAGAGAAGTGTGCATACATATGCATGCATACTTGCGTGTATTATGTACAAGTATAGATCTATGTATGTGCATGAAATCTCGGGCAAATATTTTGTCAGCAGTTACTTGACTGTCAGCTTAACTTACAGATATATCTTCTTCGTTTCACGTGCTTTTTCCCATTTTTCATATGGGGTAAGCACGATGCCTTCTTTTAAACATGAATGAAAAACAACCATAACACTTATGTAGTAAGATTGAGAGTATTCAAGTGTGTACACACAGAAACACACACACACACACACACACACATACTGTATATTCTGATATTCTAGACCCGAGAACCAATCATTGGAGCTTGACCCAACACATAAAACTTAGATAATTTAATAGGTTTGTTCCCTTATGTGATGGCAGTCTGGCATCTTCAACAGTCGAAATTTATGAGATTTTTGGGGAACACGTTAATTGTCTCGGCGTTTCAAAAGAGAGACGAAAGCCGAGAAATAAAGCGACTGCCTCTCGTGTTGCAATCTCGTATCATTTGTGGGGAGGGAAGCTTCACTTGCGCTACGCGGTTGGCAGGAATGGTCTGAATGCAACACGGTCCTAAGGAAGAGATTCGTTATATTTTTTTTTTTTTCCAGAAGCAGCTAGTTGGAGTAAGTTTAGCTGCAGTAGTTATCTTAATCTTAATTATTTCACAATTGTTATTTACTGGTTATTAAAACAACTCCGTGATATGTTAGGTAAACAATTTATAAACACTGCGTCTGTGGGTGTGTAGGATTGTATATTATATATAAATATATATATAGATATATACACATAAATGTGTGTGTGCGTAGGTGTGGTGTATATATGCGTTAAACGTTTCATGAATCTGTCTCTAATTCTAGATTGTATACAGTGTACATTTACATATTTACACAAAAGATATGTTTGCAAAAAAAATACTCGTAATTTGGTCACTAATGAATATTGAATTCACATTAGGGTTACACCCAATGCACTGCTTTCCCAGCCGAGAGGTTTAAGAACCAGATATTCGTGGAGCAGTGATAAGATAACCGACGTTCTTCATTCATGTCAATGTCCTCGCCTTTTCAGTCACGGGAAATGAACGTCATTGCGCTGGCTGGCCCCAGCCCTTTTTAAGCCCTTGCATAATGGTGACGCTTGTACGCGGCTGTCGTATTGGAATGTTATCCATTATGTTTTGACGCTTTTTCAATTATGTTCTGATAATTGTGCTTATTTTCATTTATTTATTACGAACTAATTGCCGTTGTGAGCTGTGTTTGTGTTTATATTTAGTATTGGGTGTTTTGATAATGTTTTCTTTTGGTAATGTAACAAGCATCGGTTTAATTAGGGTGCTTTACATTTAATCCTTATTTCTTAACAGGTTTAATGTTTGAGCTGTTTACTTCTATCAGTTATTCTCAATTTTCCAATTTTTCATTTACATTGATAGCAAAGTTATTTTGAAAGGGGAAACGTGGCTTGTATTCATCATTTCAGTACCGCTGGCTTGAGTAGTTGCGAATGCAGGTTTTAAGGTTCTCATTAGTTGAATTGGGTAATTCTATATATTAGCTCCGCACCTGTTTTTACCTTTACAATTGGTTTTTTCAACACTTTTAGGGGTTCTGATACTGGCGGTGCATCTGTTTGTTGTCGGCCAAATGGAATGCCCCTTCGCCGTGTTTAGTACTGGCCCGGGGGGTTGGTTGGGTACCCATACGCTAACAAGTTATTGCACTTGCCGGACGGGATATGAACCGTTCGAAACAGACTTACCCGTGCTCTGTCTTGTGAAGATCCCTTATGGAAACCCCTTGTTGGATGGACTTCAGGGGTTAATTACAGGTTAATTATACTAGAGCGCCAAAAATTAAAGGTAAATTCACAATTAGCAACCAAAAATCTGTAGAAAAGGTTAAGTTAGAAGGCAGTCGCCGCCGCGGAGCTACTATATAGTTCTACCTTGAATTGGAATTAGGTTTACGCATGGACGAGTTAGAAATGTATCCCTCGAGCCTTTTATTTGGTCTCCCCAGTTACTATTCTTTATTTGGGTGTCTTTGGTCTGCATATTCTAATTGCAGCATCTCTGATCAAGATTGCATTTGATAGTCCACGATAATGTAGTGGTACTAAGCAATTGATATAACTTCAGATGTAACTGCTGTATGTTTCATTTCGATGAGGATGTGGAGAAATATTTTGAGTGTTTATGAATATTTCTTACGTCATATGAAAATGGTAGAATAATATGAAAAAATATTTTCCTCAGTGCTTGAGTTTTATAGTTTATGCAAATATCAGTTGTCAAAATACAAGAATCCTACCAGTAGTTATGAGTAAAAATTATAATTAAAAAGAAAACATTGTCAGGATAATTTTCAATTCGGTGCATCTGCATCATCGTGGCCTATGGAAATAAAAGTTATAAATTTTAGAAAGACAAAAAGAGCTAATGAAAATTTGCCCCCACCCCTTCTCAAAGACACCCATCACACCCTTTCCTTTTGTTCAACTTTTCCTGACTAACCAATGAATGTGATCTCTCTCGAAGGCATAGGCACAGAGGGAAGGTACTCCAGCAGTAACAAGATCTTGGTGAGTGTCTTTCAGGTCTAATAACACCCGACTTTTCCGCCTGCCGCCTCTTTCTGTGCCTCCTGGCATCTGTTGTCCCTTTCCTGGTGTAGGGCCTTCTTGCTCCCTTCTTCTGTCAGCGTCCCGTCTGACCTTGAGACATTCAGGATGTAAGGGATGTGAGAGGGAGGCAGAGCAAATATCCGAAGATATCTGAAATGGTTGCATATATATATGTGTGTATATATATATATATATATATATATATATATATATATATATATATATATACTGTATATATATATATATATCATATATATATATATATATATATATATATATATATATATATATATATATATATATTTATATATATATATATATATATATATATATATATATATATATATATATATATATAATATATATATATTCATACACATATATATATATTATATATATACATATACATATATATATGTATATATATACACATACATACATACATACATACTCTATATGATATACTGTAAGTACATAAGTATTCAATTGCTGATCTGTGCTAATTCCAATGTACATTTTCCAGAGTGATTGATCTTGTTGGCGTCCTGTAACACAGTAGTTGAAGTCTGTGTTAATGTAATAATTATTATTATTTATGTAAATTCAACATCTTTAGAACTTGAATCCCTGCACAAACCAATATTCTTGATACTTTGTTGAGATAAAACTGAAACGTTAAGTTCTCTTGCTACGGGCGCCAGAAATATATCAGTGAAACATGTACCCAACATACAATTCACCTATTTTCGGAAAAGACCCTGCGTGCTTCCAACCCATGCTTCTGAGACTACTGCTTTCAGGGTAATGCTTTCCAAATGGTTGGTAAAAATATCAAAAACAAGGGAAGTCGCCTTCAGTGAACACGCCGAGAATCTGCCTCACCAAGCACTTGGTTACCTCAGAGCAGATATACTTTTGAAAAGTCTCTCTGTACCTACCCTTTTTGTTTGGATTAATTTCAGTGGAATTCTGAAACTGTTTTTTAACTTTTTATTTATATTTTGTTTCTAGAATAAACCATTCATCTTATTTAAGCGAACATATGTAAGAAGATACAATTTGAAAGTATATGATGGTCTGAAGGTATGTATTTATTTTCTTCTTTTTCTTCTTTTTTTCTTTATTCATTTGGGTCTTGGAACAGTTCACTAATTTAGATACTTCTAGAGTTCCATTATATATACTTATATGTATATAAATTTATGCACTCATACATACATACATATATATATATATATGTATATATATGTATAAATATAAATACACACACACACACACACACACACATATATATATATATATATATATATATATATATATATATATATATATATATATATATATATATATATATATACACATACAGGCTGTTTTACAATATGACGCGTTATTGTATGGAAATTCATTACTGTGTAAGTGTCTGGCACTCCTTAAATATCTCCATCACTGAAGAAAATCAAAGAGAAAGTTCATTGGTTGACTGAAGTACTTCCACCAATCAGATTACAGAATCATCCCACTCGAAGCCCCAGGAAAACCGTCCGGTCACGACCCCGATATTTCGGACTGTGATGACCACCCCCTCCATGAAGGTAATGGTTTGGTTTGCGCGTGCGTCAGCGTGTCCTTCCACATCCTCTTTGCCTTCGTCTTCGTTTTTTGTGTTGTGTGTTTCTGAACGCATCTCTCGCGTGTTTCTGAACGCATCTCTCGCCGGAATAGCTCCTTCCAGCTTCCCCGCCCAACCCAACTTCCCTCTTCTAAATCGTGTGTTCTCTCGCTGGGTTTTGAAATAACATCAACTGCCTGTAAATATTTTTGCCGAGTTGCGTGAAATCTGTGGAATGCAGTGCAACAATAATATATATATATATATATATATATATATATATATATATATATATATATATATATATATATATATATATATATATATATATATATATATACAGTATATATGTATATATATATATATATATATATATATATATATATATTATATATATATATACAGTATATATATATATATATATATATATATATATATATATATATATATATATATATATATATATATATATATATATATATATATATAACTGATGCATATATGCCGACTGTGTATTGTAGATATTCCATTCATTAACTGTTTCTAGGCTTTGTTAAACTATAAACTTGAGAAATATAATTGAAACGTCTGCCTATCATGCTCCGTTATTAGAAGCTTTAAACTTCTGTTGATTTTTGCCCTACTCGTATTCGACGGGAAAAGTCTATTTTTCGGTAGACCTCAAAGTTTCTGCAAGGAATACGTATTCTCCCGTCCCCCAAAACTCTTTTCACTAGCGTGACGCGTGGCACTGTTTGTTCGTGTATTGTTTCTTACTTTTTTACCACATTTTTTCATCACTGTTTTAACACCGTATGCATTACCTCCTCAATTATGCCAGAGGTTGATATGACACCGTTTCTGACCCGCATTTTCCGTTTTCTTCCTGTTTTGAGTATTCTTTTCTGCAGCACTGATTAATTACTGTTTCCTAGTCATGGTAGACATCAGCACATTATGTGGATTTTTGTTGGTTTTGTTAAGTAGCCCTGGTATTTCCCTTTCGTTCATTTCTGCTTTGGTTTTCGAGTGATAGCTAGATGTAGATCGTTTTTTCTTAGCTTTCGTTTCTTAGTAGGTTTCTTTCGAAAGTTGTGAAACGCCTTTAGTTTTGCGTGGAGTGATATGTTTAATGTAGTGAATGGTAGTATTTATTTTATCTAGTTTTTTTCTGAATGTTAGTAAAAGTTAGTTTCGTTATTTGCTATCATTTTTGTAGTTTTCATTTGATTACCAATTATACTAACACCAAGTATTAGCTTTTTATTATCAAATATACGTAGCCGGTTACCGGTGGGCTACAGTAACTGTGACATCGTTTATCGTTACGCAACATCGTCGAATAACTCTCCCTTTAATCTGTGGAAGCATAATCCGCTTTATGACTATCCAGGCAACGTCATTGGCCAGTCCTGGGTAGAGATGAGTGACGTAATCGTGATCTCACCGAATCTACAACTTATGATTAGGCAGTGATGGGGACCTTCCACAATTTCATGACGTCGTTAAAAGGGGAGGTCCTAACATTGATTGTAAACAAAGGGGACTTTCCTGCACAGGAGTTAAGATCCCTTCGACGTGTCATCCTTAGAAGAAGGGAAAACAAAGGAAGCTGAGGTGTCCTCTAAAGATCTTGCTGTTGGTTACTAATGAATCAGACACTGTATATAATATTTTGCCGTTTTGCATGTTATATATATTATATATATATATATATATATATATATATATATATATATATATATATATATATATATATATATATATATATATATATATATATATATATATACATATATATATACATATATATACATACATATATATATAATTTATATTGTATGTAAGTATACATATGTCTATATAATATTTAAAATTATGTGATAAACGACCATATGTAATATAATAAAACCATGGCTTTCTGTGACACGTAATTTTTCCTTAAACACGTAAAGCTGCATGTATTTCATCATTGTGCATTTTTGAGTATGTTACTACTGCACTGAATTACGAATTTAGGTTTTATGTATTTAATCTATTTCTACTATATTTTTTAATGTATGGTTTAAATTCTTTAGTTTTTAAGTATTTGTCAAATCTAGAGGTATAAATCTCTGTAATATCTTTTCCGATATAATTTTAAATAATACCTGTTATGATACTTTGAAATATCTCATTTTAATTATAAGGTATGTCTGCATGAAAATATGTATTTTGTATTAAATTGCATTGATTTAATTCCATTATTATTTTTAAGAATCTTATTCAGTTTTAAGTTCACGTTTATTTTTAAATATATATTAGGTTACGCTTTATTCAATTGCATTATTCATTTTTCAGTTCACCGGTAACCTTTCATTAGTACACCATGATTAACATGGATTTTTTTTCAAGAATAATGCATAGGACTACATTATATACTCATACCTAGTGACACACTCACTCACATTCCACCATAGGTGTTCATTTACATTCTTCACTTTCATCTGCAGTCTACCTGTCACTTTCATGACCCAAATTTCATTGCAGTCGTTGCTTTCATTATGAAACTGATGTCTCTCTCACTTGTCATTTCTTCCCGATCTTTAGTTGTTAATCCTATTGATTAAATTCATCGGCCCCTTTCTTCAAACATTCTGGTGGGGTGTATTCTGTATTGCGGGAGTTTATGCTCTTATGTTCAATTTGTAGTGGTTATTAAATAAATAATAAAGATCTCTGGTCTAGGGCTGAACGTCGCCGGCCGAGTCGGGGTAGAGGATTGTCCTGTAAACATAAAAGGGAGAAAAGGTGAATCCAATGTGAGAGAGAGAGAGAGAGAGAACTTTATTGAAGTCATTTTGTTCCCCTCTCCCATGGAGACGCATTACGTAACCAACACAGAGAGAGGAGAAAAGGTCTTGCAGAAGTTGCAGACTCGGCCGAAATATTCTGGTGTACTGTTTCGTAACCTTGTGTTTTCACCTCTTTTCCGGAAAGAGAGCTGCGTCGTGAAATAAATCAATAGAATGCATTTTTTTTAGTAAAGAATTTATTTTTTTATTCATTTTAGAACTTTATTTTCACCATTAAGGACAGTTAGCTCAGACACTTAGGTAAAATCATTAAATAACGGCCTTAAATTCCATCCACCCACTCCGGTTATTGTCAGAAAATTTGCAAAAATGTTCTATTGATATTTTCATTTGGAAATCGAGCAAACAAGGACCAGTCAACTTCTAGGTAAAAGAAAGCACAATACGAAGACGGAAGATGACTAGTTGAATAAATTATTATTAATATTATTAGGGTTGTTGTTGTTGTAGTTCTTCGTAATGCGTACCCAGTATAATGGAAGATGCTGCAAGTCTGAAACATAGGCAGAATTATATAGAATATTTTTGTTAAAATCCTTCAGAACTATATCAAAAGTAAACCGAACTGTCATGGTTTTGGGGAGGTTTCGTATGACTTGAAATTTATCAAATCTTATATTTCATTTAAACAAAACAAAATCAAATTAGATACGAATCCAAAGTACCCAAAGTAGTCTTGTTTACTTACATACAGACGCGAAGACAAAATCGAAGATTTTTCTCTTTGCCGTTCCTTTGGATGTTATGAGCTCTTATGACTCGAGCTGTCACTGCAGGGAGACTATCTGTCACAGAGTTCATCTCTCTCTCTCTCTCTCTCTCTCTCTCTCTCTCTCTCTCTCTCTCATCCATGTCATTAAATTCTCCCTTTTTCCATCTAATTATCTTTTAATCACGTATCCCCCTTTAGTTCATCCTCTTCTCCCTCTTCCTCCTTTACTTTCATATTTCCACTCTTCTGCCTCCTTTTCTTCTTTCCTTTATTCACCCCTGTCTCTCACTTCTCGCTTTCATCCCTCCATTCTCGTTCCTTTTTCGTACCCACACCTCCCATCCGTCCCCCTTTAGCCGTCACCTCGCTTTCCTCCTGCGGAGAATCACGAATCACGCACGGAATCATCACGATTCCTTCTGCGTGGCGGAAGGCGAGACTGGAAATCGATGAAATTCCGTTTAATCTAGTGGAAGATTCAGCCCACCCACTTAGGCTGTAGTTGATACAGGTGACTCCCAATAACACTTTCATCCCCAGTAACTTTCTTCGTCAATTCCAAATGTCCATTCACATTTCCCTTACCACCCATTTATGTTTTCCACAGTTAATTGAACGTCAGATCTTTCTTGTTAAGATTCCGTTTACTCATTCTGTCCGCCAGATTCTGTTTCCCCTCTAACCTTACTGGCTCCCTTATTTTGGCGCCCTCCCGTTTTCCCTCCCTTCGCTACCTCCTCCTTCAGCCACTCTTCGTGCCTGGTCAACAACCCTTTACTTTCCCGCGTTCCTCCCCTGCCTTCACTGTCCACCCCTTGGTCCACCCTCACTGAAGGTAACCTTGACCCTGTCGCGGCTAAGAGTTCGATTGCAAAGCTCCTCTCCGTTTGTGTAGCGGCTGCCCTGATTATGTCGTCATGGGGTGGACTATGGGTCTCGTTGACGGGGCTTTCTTTGTTGCCAAAAGGCGGTCTCCTTAAGGGTCCTTTCTTCTGGAACATATATACGCATGCACACGCTCGTCTACACAAATACAAGTACTTGTGAAAAAGTGATACACGCATACATAGGAGTATGACACTTTTACATAGTTTTTCCTTTGTCACAGATTTATTGACAGTTGTTCTTTTATGCGCCTTTATTTCATGGTACGTTACTGGTGCTCTTGGCTCAGTTTCATTTTCAGTGCATAAAGTGAATATGTAATTAAATAATATTTGGTAAAAAATGTTTGGTATTGACCACTATTTTAGTCGTGGGTTTTAAAACATCTTTCAGGTTTTTTGGCTGAACTGGGAACGTATATATATAATATATATACTATATATATGTATTTATTTTTTATTTATTTATATCTGCGTGTGTATTCATAGGTGCATACATATATAGTATACATATACACATATACTATATACGCTGGTGTGTCATTGTTTTTATTATTCGACCTCTTTTCAAAATCGCCTTTCTTGCCTATTTCCAAAAGGTTCAAGGATGTGGGTAAGTGACCCCATGACCTTGGCTTGGCATCCGCGTAAACCCGAACTGTGAGAACGCCTTCAACAGTCCATGGGGTCAGGTCATCCTGGGTCATCAAAGGGGTCAGTCTTCAGTCATCGTCATTTTTTGTCGGTTCGCCTTCGAGCTAACTCACTGCCCCCCTTGGTCTTGAGCACAAACAACCACTAACAGTTCTTAGTTCGTTTGGCTTTGTAGTTTGCAAGGAGACGGTGCAGCTTTTGACTGATGGACACATTGCTTCGACACCTGATCTGTTCTCTCTCGAATGTTCAGTTTATTATTTTCTTCATATCGAATACTGCATATAGCCTTAGATGTTACCGTGTGTCAGTTTCAGTGAATTCTGAGTTATTGCAATATAAGACGTCAAACAAGAAAAACTGAGCTGTGGTGCATTTATTTATTTATTTATTTATTTATTTTCTTCCTTTGCATCGACAGACTGCAACTATAAAAGAGAAAGATGGCGTGACCGATGAAACGCACGCTTGTTACTACTCGCTTTTCCACGAGCCAGTTCATAATTCGAGTAAATGTCATTTTTAGAATAGTTAACAGGGTGAATATGGGTTGTAGAAAGGAAAGTATAGTCTGATTCTGTCATTTAGTCCTGATGCTGTAATGAAAGGGTAAGATCAGCTCTCGGGGCCAGGAACGAGCAGTGCTGGCAGCTAAGCGTTGCGTAACTGGCGCCGTTGACCTACCCATGGCGTTTGACGTTGCTGCTCTAATTCTCGGGGTGGTATATAAAATTTAAACACCACCGCTTAATTGATGCTATATAGGCATTCTGCTCTCAGTCGAAATTCATTCCGGAGAATTTCATCAGCAACAGTAACTAATTAACAAGAAACTGATTAGCAATGACCAGGTGAAGTGAAAGCAAGTTTTAACTTTTGATTAATTGTAATTTTAACGACAACAGTTTCAACAAGTATTAATCAGGATTAACATCCTGTGGCGATTAATCAGCGTAAAGTGCAGCAGCAATACCCATGAACTAAATTAAATTATTGCTGTGAGAGTGAATCTAGATAAGTTACGACCAACTAACTGTTAGTTGGTTGTAAATTGTTAATGATATAACATTGCTTAATTAATTTAAATAAGACCAAAAGTAATAATGAATAAGAATTGTAATATCAGTTCGTAATTAAGGATTTAAATCATAAGTCATCATATTTACTTACTTTGTAACGTGACGATTGTATTTTATGCAAGATTGGAAGAATCAAGATTTAGCAATGCAGCAGATAATTATCATCTGTTTCGAAGCTGCGGGTTAATTCGGAAACAAACCTTCCTGATTTTATTTCACTTTCCAGAAGTTACTTTTACATTTCTCTAACTCTTCGTTAGACATCAGACTCGTAGTTATTCTTCGCCACCTTTATATTTTTTTATCTTTATCCCCTCTTTATTTTCTTCTGCTGTTCCTGTTTATCCTGCTTTTGTATCTTTAATACCTCATTTTTACTGTTCTCTGTTCGTTCTCTTCCTCTTTATTTCATTTATATCCTCGTCTGTCTTCATTTTATGTTTTCTCCTAGTTTCCGTTATGAGATTCTTTCATTTCCTTTCTCTTTGGAAATCGCTATATTAATCATTTCAAATTCTTGGTGATTCTCGCCGATGCTTTTTTGAACTCATTTTACTTCATTTCCGTTGTTCAGTTTAGGTTGTATCTGTGCTACTTAGCGTGCACAGTTACTTCGATAGACACTCGTGCTCACTTATCGCTGATTTCTATTGGTTCGTTTTTCATTTTCTTTCTTCCTTTCCGCATCGTTCCTTATATTTTTTCCTGTTCCCACTCCCTTTCGTTTCCTCATTTTCATTTATCGCTCTCAAAGTCAAGGAAATGTAGGTATCTCTCACTGCTTTTTATCACTTATTCAAAGAATGCATCACCATGATCATAGCATTTCGACATATTTTGCATCATTGTAGAGTTGTGTTCACAGTGAAAAGAAGCAACAAAAACAAAACAATGACGGAAAGCCTTCAGGATCATTAAATACGATTCGGCCCAGTTTTTTTCTTTATGCGTTTTCGCCACTCAGTCACGAGACGCCAAAACATTTTGCCTGTTCATTTACCCACATATTGTCATTCCATCTTGAGGCCTTCTGGATTGCTAACTCTTATCAGCCTTTTGTTACGCCCATTTGACATAACTATCTGTAAGGAGTTTTGTAGATATCACCCATAGTTCGTGACTGAGGATATCTCGCCATTGTTTTGACTTTTCATTGTGAACGCAGCAGCATCACGTACCAGAACAGTTATCATAAAGCAGATAGATCTTAAGCTATAGACCTTTTTTTTTTTCAGTTATATCTGTATAAGATTTTCCAGGTCATTCCCGGTTTTAAATATTAATAAGCATATGTTGGTTTTGTCTTTCCCCCCAGCAGCCTCGTCAAAATTCTGAAGCCTATCCATCGTACTAGCAAGCTTGAGTCGCCGTACGCTAGCGCAAGTGCTGAAGAAGCTTCCCACCATCGTTGTCGCCATGGCTGCAACATATGGAATTTACGGTTAATTACATAAATCATGTACGAAGTCAGTAAGATAATCGATGTATTTGAACTTTGTAAGTAACAAAATGTCTTGTACAGTTATAGTGTAATTCAGCACAATGCCACGTCTATCATGTTTCAAATTGTTGCCAAATTTTTTTGGATGGGTGTTAATTGTCATGAATAGCAAGTTGTTTGTGTTGAAGCATTTAACAGTTATGCCATCCGATGGGTGTGGCTTGTGTCACTGAAGCTACAAATTTTATAATAGTGTTAAGAATCGTTTATATTAGTAGGACAGTATCCTTTAAGGTTTTACTGTATATCAACGGCATTACTGCAAGGCTGCTTTGCTCTTTCAAGAGCACGGGAGTTAAATTAGAGTTGTCCATACAATTTTATTACAATTACTCGGAGATGATTGCCGGACACTCCTGAAAAATCTCTTCGTGGTGGTTGCTGAAAACTTCATGACGACTGAATTGAATATTTTCCCCTACTAGAGTGGTTGAACACTTTTTTTTTTTTTTTTGCTTCTAACGACTTAAAACCCGGAGCTTTAATTAAGGGGGGATTCTTCGTGGCCAGTTGGTTTTCGTGATGATTTTTTTGAAATTACAAAAAAAAAGATGAAAAATTTATTTTTAATATCAAGAAATTTTATATTGTGTAACAATTTGATATGTTGTGACATGATATAAGTGAGGTTGAGTAAAAAAAAAAAAAAAAAAGAGAGAATAAATGTCAGTTTCAGTTAAACTGACGTTTACAGGCCGTATAACGGCGATTTATTTATCTATTGTTATACTTCATTTCATCAGACAAACTAGGTATCTTTACTTACCAACATGAAACTTTCTGAGAGAGGCCTGTTTCTTGATAGATTTTATATTTTGGCTGTAACAAACTTACCTGTGTAAATATTATAGTGTTTACGTTGTAAACAAATTACACTTATTTTTGTTTATTTTTGTAATAGAGACGTTATTCCATAACCCAACATTTATTGTTTGATATGATTCACTCAAAATATGACGTATCGTTACCAATAACCAACTTGAATGCAGGTTCAGGACGACTATAGTCATGTTTGCATTTGTAAAGAAATATTTTCCTCCTACTATCCAACGTTCCTTGACAGTTAGGTCACCTTCTTGAATCACTTATTTCATAATATGTTTATAGTAAGAAAATAACTGTAGCTTCCGGGGTATGTGCAGTCTGAGGTCTCTGTTGGCGACATAAATTGGATCCAGTTCCTCAGAGAAGCACCAACAAGTCTTTCATGAAGTTTGAAAGAGGATGGGGCGGGGGCATGAAGTGGCAATATCTGACCTTGAGGACTTCATTTTTCATGTATCTACCTAAGAAAATTCATTGGACCTAACTGGACTTGACCGTGAAGGATGCAACGGACCTGACTTTGACAGAGGGAAAGTCAGGGACTCGAGGAAAACAGAAACAATGAAAACCTCTGGAAACTTGGTATTACTGCCATTCTGCATGAAAAGTAACGGGAACCCACACATATGACTCCCCATAAATGGCCTTTACAAAATCAAAATCTTGTGAAACTCCTCATGGATATTTTTCTCCATTTTAACATAGCACCTTGTCGTCATATATGTGAGCGCTTATTGTGTCGTTGCAATTTTTATATTCTCTTGGATCTTCCTACAGCGACTGTATTTAACCACTAGCTACATCTCTCTGTCAAGAGTACTTTTGTAACAAAGGACAGGGAAATTTCTTCGGATAAAGGACAAAGGGTTTCTTTGTCACCAACTTAGCCGTAAAGAACTACTTCAGTTCATCATTGATATTGTTATATTTAGTGTCATCATCCAACACTGTAGTCAGCCAGTTAATTACCTACGTGAATTGTTTCATAGTTTGGACAGTGCTCGATAAAAGTGGATCTTTCTTATGCTTGTTTGAACGCTTTGAAGGAAACTTGGAAATAACTGTTGTGATGTCATTGGAGGAAATATCTGGCACAAATAAATGACAATTGACTTCGGATGAAGGTTAAACAGAATTCGTGTTATGCAAAGTTCTGCCAGTAGAGACACTGATGTATTAAAAAAAGAGGTTCTTTGAAAATTGATTAAGCAGTACACACTGAGGTGAATGAAATGATATGATCTGTCTCAGGTTTCCAAACCTTCCAGACAAGATTTAGGATGTAAAGTCTCTGTATCTTACAAAGCTGAACAAATCTTAGTTCCTCATCATCACTGTTTAGGAGTTTTAGACGATGCTTGCGCTACATAGCATCTAAAGGTAACAAGTAAGTGGTTGCGCCATATTCTTAACGAATGCGAGCATTGACAAGGCTTTAAATTAAATTGTGGCTCAATGTACCGGTAACTTTACTTCACTTGGATGTCCTCTGATACCAGCTCATCCAATACATACTTATGTCACGAGAGATTTTCTGCATGGATGCTCCTCACCCACGAAATTGAATCTATCTCATATCTCATTTTCAGAAGAATCATCGGAGGTTGATATACCGTGGTATTACTTTGAACAGGCAAGAGTTATCTGGTGCATGTAGTAAATGCTTTCTAGTATTGTCGATTGTACAGTAGATGCTGACGACTGATTGGTCTATGGTAGGGGATGGAATCTGTTGATTGGTCACAACAGTAGCTGCTGAGCAGTCTCAGCTGTTCTTGCTGAGGGCTGTTCATTAGTCTCAGCAGCAGCGGTTGATTGGTTCTGAGGCGTCTCAGTTTTACATAACGAGAACATTTTTCGGTATTTGCTGTTACCAAGTAGTCTCCGCAGATTATCCTAAGAGCCACTAATCGTCTCATCAGTAGTACTGAGAGGTGCTGAGTGCCATCAGAGGTGATTTTTAAGAGCTACTAAACATTCTAAGTACTAAATAATCTCAGCTGTAAATGCTGAAGACTGCTTAAGAGCCTCGTGACTACTTTTTGGGATGTACTGAAGTCTCAGCAGTAATTTCTGAGAGAAATTGCTTACCTTTAGTGGGATTTTCTGAGTTTTCACGATATATTCCGGAAGATGACTCTGAGCTCTGTCGTTATGGTTTCCGAAACAGTTGCTGCACTCTGCTAAGTAGGTGTTATTGGTTGAGATAGCTTTTTAACATGGGAACGTTGAAATAGATTCGTTGTGTAGAACTAAGCGTATTTTATATGACTAGTTGGAAAGGGAGTGTTGTTTAAAATAGTTAATTTCGCTTTTACGACGCATTCGAAAGAAAGTATAGTTATTTTTATACCTGTTTCTACGTCGTCGTTTTATACTAAAGTAAAAAATTTGTTCGTATGTCTTGAACTAGACATGTGATGTTTACGATAATTGAATGTTATCATATAACATACCAAGAAATTATGTATTCATTATAGAATGAAAAACTCTAATTTACCTTTTAAAAGTAGGAGAGAACAGACTGCAGGTAATATATTCTCTAAAGTAGCAGAATCACAAACTTTAGTAAGTTTTTGATTTTGAGTCATATGTTGCAGTCAGTAGTCATTCCCACTATAGCATTTCAGTAACTATTAAGAATGTACAATCAGTGTCAGAGAATTTAGGGACACCTCTTTGGTAGGTGGAAGTCAAAGATGAAGCAGCCATTGAATAAGCAACGTACAAATATGCAAACGGAAAACAGTTATTGCAAAGTGGAAGATTCTCAGATAGCCTGTTTCGATACTGCGTTTAGAAAATCTTACATATATATATATATATATATATATATATATATATATATATATATATATATATATATATATATATATATATATATATATATATATATATATGTATATATATTGCCTTTGTCTCAGTTCTAGCATAATTCAGAAATAATTTTAGACACTGGTCACAGCGTATACGTGCATACATAAGTACACCTGTATGCATATAGTGTATATATATATATATGTATATATACATATGTGTGTGTATTGCCTTTGTCTCAGTTTTAATATAAGTCAGAAATATTTTAAAATTCATGTCATAGTGTATACATGCATACATATACATTGCAAGCAATATATATTTATATATATATATATATATATATATATATATATATAGTATATATATATATATATATATATATATATATATATATATATATATATATATATATATATATATATATATATATATATATATATATGCTATATGTGTAAGGCAATTGTATCCTACATAGTCACGAAGATTAAATATGATGACGTATTCCACCATGAAAACGAAGGGAAAAGTCTGGAAGTAGAGGTCTTCATCAGTCTCAGAGGTTTCGCCCTCCATCAAACCTTTTCCTGGGAACTTTATTAAAGTAAGTTCCCCGGAAGAGGCCAGATCAGATGGAGGGCGAAACTCTTCGAGACAAATGAAGACCTGTATTTCCATTCTTCCTCTTTTTTTTTTTCTTCCGTTTTCATATTGTATAATTATATGCACGGACCACTTACAAGGACTTCAGCACAGTATTTATTTTGCAAACCTTTGAGTGTGTAACAGTTTCGTTCTCACCTCTTTTGTAGCTGTTTGGAAAGAATCTGTTCATTTTTGTACATCTAGTGTAGGATTTTCCCGTATTGTTCACTCTGCAGTTAGTTATGAGCACCACCAATTTTCTGTGTAAAATCTGGATGTTGTAATTGCCGCACAAATGTTATTGTTTAATTTACCCATTATTATTATTCGTCTTTGTTATACAAGTAGAACATTGTTTCCACGGACATTAAAGGCACAGTTCGCTCACAGCCGTAGGTTTTTGTAATGTTGCAGTTTTTTTCGTCTTTGTATTTTGTAACTGTATCCTTTTTCGAACAGA
Organism: Macrobrachium rosenbergii; assembly: GCF_040412425.1. Taxonomy (NCBI): domain Eukaryota; kingdom Metazoa; phylum Arthropoda; class Malacostraca; order Decapoda; family Palaemonidae; genus Macrobrachium; species Macrobrachium rosenbergii. The sequence continues at coordinate 22,535,965 of NC_089743.1, read as the reverse complement.
TATTGTTAGTGTCTGGCATTTCTGTGCATACGTTGACACAATATTTTTCCTGTATACTTGATATATTCCTGTAGATCTATTCATTATTCTAATGTCTGTATTTGCTACAATTGACAAATTTGTAGTCGTCGTTGTAATGTCCCCATCGACTAGAAATGGTCGAGTTTGACGACAGCTCTTCATCAGCTTCTATTATTATAGCATCATACTATTTCCTCTCCAGTTTTTTACATGTACTATAACACTTGAAAGGACATCACGATTTCATAAAATGTCTTTGTGTAATATACTTTGTGAATATATAACGTTTTTTATTCCACCCTATAGTCCATGCAGCCAAAAAAGCACTGGTGTGAACATAGTGCTTTTGATATTAAAATTATTTTAGATTTTCAAGGTTAATCTCTCTTATTCTAGTCTGGTACAGCTGAAACAAGTTGCATTTATCGTGTGATTAAACAACAATAGAGTTTTCTTGTTCACACGTGAAAAGTTGCTATCTTGTGTTAACGTTTTCACCCCAAAATAATGGAGAAAGGTCGGTATAGACAGACTGGCGCGTTGCAATGAACAAAAGTGTCGATTGTCATGATTTTGTTTCGGAACGTCTAATAAAGCAGCTGCCTTGTGTTTCAGCAAGTGTCCAGGAAGGGCAGCGCTTTTGATATCGTGCGCAGAAAGAGAATTCTTTCAATCGTGATTGATTTTGTGCACAGGCTGGCTTTGAGCAAGAAGAAATTAATCGTATTGTAGGGCTAGGATGTGGCACTGGCCTTGCACTGTGGAGGAATTTCAAGGACGTACGGTGATAGTCTCATTGTCTAATTACTTGCTCTTATTGTAAGTGTTGCCATTTGAAAATATCATCCACTGGAGCTAAAATATATAAACTTAAATTTCTAATGATAATTATGCAATATGGCATCGTATTAATTTTTATGAAGAGATGAGATAAATAAATAAATAAATAAAACTTATGAAAGGTTGTAGTCCTAGCTGTTAAACTTTTATCTATCAGATCATAAATTTAAGGTTTCCTGGTAAATAGATGATGAATTATAGTGCAGTGAGAAACGACGGCATATTTGATGTAGTAAATATCTGGTGTAGAGAGAAATAAGGTAATTTAGAAGGTATAAGGGCTAACTTAAGCCTGGATTTAATTTTTTCGGAAAAGTCCATTGGAAGAAATAGAAGTAGAAGTAACACATGTGTTACTAGTATTATTAGCAGTAGAAGCACCATTAACCATTAAAGGTACTGCCATCAGTAGCAAACTAATAGCAACTGTATAGGAGTAGTTGTAGAAGCATTAGTGGCAGGCATTGTATCAGTATCCCTATGTTCCGCTGGTCATCCTTTTCTATTCATGCGTTAAGCCTCGATCTCATTTTTATAGCTAAGCTGCAATTTCTCTTCCTTCTTACAGCCGTCGTCCACTTCCGCTCTCAAGATCCCCATCTCGCTTTCTTTATTTGTTTACTCATTATTATCTCAAGGCCTGAAACGGAATAGAAATAAGATGATAATTGTTTTAATTTACTTTAAATTATAGTAAGTAGTACATCAGTTTTGAACTGTATATCTTGGAAAGAAAAAAATCTTTAGCACAATCTCTCTGAACGGGAAGTGCATTCAGCAGAACTTGGGATCTCCGCTATGGAAAATAGTTATCAACTATAATTCCTAAGCAGTTCTTATCGAGACCATTCTTTTTAATTTATTAGCCTAAGCAGGTCTTATCGAGACCATTCTTCATAATTTATTAGCTTACTTATAGCAGATATTGGGACTACATTTATTTTCACGTAATCAAAATCTTTCTTGCAGAAATCGCACCATAAGATATGTATTGCGAATCTTTTTCACCCTCACCGCTGTCCCTAAGCTAAGGGGTCGGTTGCCTTGATGCGCCTTCTTCAAATATATCTCTCGAAAGCATCTTATTTTGCTTGACCCTTTTCCAAATCCTTCTTCCCTTTATCAACCATCTAATCATTTGCCTTCCTCTTGACCCTCTACCCGTAAAAGGTTCCACCCAAGCCCTCTTCACTCCTTCCTTATTCATCCTTACCACAAGCCCATACTATCTCAGTCTCAACATAATATATCATATCAGTAATCTTTACCACCCAGCACTTCTAATTTCGTTTTCCAGCCTTTAACGTAGCGGGATCCATCAAACCCACCTCGGCATCCTTATTTCTGGTCGCTCCAGTTTCTGAATCACTGTCCAAAAGTATGGTGGAATATTCTTTTATCCCAAAGCTACGATATAATACTAGCTAATTTATTAACTCTAGAGATGTTTATGTTTGCATATCATACGCGAATCTATCGTACTTTGTCATTTGACATTTTGGTTACGGTGCAGCGAGTTAAAGTTATAGCTCTAATTTTTGGGGAATTTGGCGTTGGTCTTATTGTGCACCTGGATGTGATAAACTAAGCGCTAAAAAATCGTAATTTATTCGATTCAAAGATTGGTATGCACATTTATGCTACTCTTTGATTACCTTCTAATATATGCAATAAAAAAAATAAACATTTATTATGCCTCAAATTCCCACCCATTGTTTCGGTCACACAAAGCTCTTTGCATCGTAATTCAAGTCTCCAACGCAGAATGACGTGGTGATATTTTCATATCCTTAAGGCACTTCGATCTGATTGTGAACTTTTCGAGGTTTTATATTACCTGCGACGTTCCTGAGCACTGACTTTACGTAAGACATACTGTGTATGTTTTTCTTCTACTCTTCTTGTCACCGTCTTTCTCTTGTTTCTCCATCAAACACCCTCCCCCTTGCCCCTTTTCTCTTCATTTTATTACCTATACTGGCATCCCTCTTCCCTTTACGTGTGCTCACGCCATTATTGTGCTATAATATATATATATATATATATATATATATATATATATATATATATATATATATATATATATATATATATATATATATATATATATATATATATATATATATATATATATATATATATATATATATATATATATATATATTATATACTTATACCCACATTTTCTTTATTCCCCTCCGTTGTACTCGAACTCTCTTTTCATGTCTTCCCTCCACTTCCCTTAGTGCCACCTACTTTCCGGTGTTCTTTCCACATTTTCCAGATTCATTCTCACTGTCTACCACCACCCTTCTCCCTTTTATTCTCCCTACACCATCCTCCCTCTTATTTACTTCATCTGCTGACCATTCATCCCCTTTATCCCACCTAATGCAATCCAACTTCATTTGCTCCATATAACCTCATCCACCTTTGTTATACTTTCACAATTGGTATCCTTCTTCTCTTATTTCTTGCCAACCTAGTTTTCTTTGGCTTTGATCAATCATGCTTCACATTTTGCCTTACTTTTTTACAACAGTTCTAGTTCGTCGTTGGACGGGTCGATATCGTACTCGGCTAGCACTCTGCTGGGCCCGCGTTCGACTCTCCGGCCGGCCAATGAACAATTAGAGGAATTTATTTCTGGTGATAGAAATTCATTTCTCGCTATAATGTGGTTCGGATTCCACAATAAGCTGTAGGTCCAGTTTCTAGGTAACCAATTGGTTCTTAGCCACGTAAAATAAGTCTAACCCTTAGGGCCAGCCCTCTCTAGGAGAGCTGTTAATCAGCTAAGTGGTCTGGTTAAACTAAGGTATACTTATCTTACAACAGTTCTTATTTGTAATGTGTCTACCTTCGTCATCCTTTTAAAATATTTTACCAGAATAATATCATCACTCTTCCAACAGCTCTTTGTTGGGTGAGTCGGTAGAGCTATGGACTGACACTCGCTGGGCCGGAGTTCGATTCCCCGGCCGGCTGATGTAGAGTTACAGGAATTTATTTCTGGTGATAGAAATTCATTTCTCGCTATAATGTGGTTTGGATTCCACAATAAGCTGTAGGTCCCGTTGCTAAGTAACCAATTGGTTCTTAGCCACGTAAAATAAGTCTAATCCTTCGGGCCAGCCCTCTCTAGGAGAGCTGTTAATCAGCTCAGTGGTCTGGTAAAACTAAGGTATACTTACTTTAACTTTCCAACTTCGTTGCACTTACCTGACCAACTGCCATTCACCCACCTTTTCCTCACGGCCTTTCACTCCTTTACTCTACAACTAACGTCCCTCGTATATTAAAGCCAACTACCTCCACCCTCCTCAAGGCATTTTCGATCTTTTCTTCTTTCATCTAAGCCAGACCTCTCTCCCCAGTTGCATCTGTCTTCCGGTTACTATAAATGTCTAATTTCTTTCCATTTAAGTCCCCTATTTCCTTCCTATTAACTTTTCTCCAGGTTCTTCCCTTCTTAATCCTTTGGTCATCGTTCTATAATCATCCTTCCTTTTAATCTTTCTTATAACACTTCGCTTACCATAATCCTCATTCCTTTTATCGCAGATCTACCGCTTGCTCCTTCTATTCACTCCTTACACTGCTATCCTCCTTGCTGTTCCTCCATCTACTTATACCCTCATTTTTTTTTAACTCCATCTAGTACCATCCTCCTTCTCTTTGTTTTAATACCCACCACCTTCCTTTTCTTTACACCCGTGTTTGTACATATGTCTCCCATGGGTAATGGCGTAACTGTCAAAGTTCTGGAAGTTCTTCCTTTGAAATTCTCCAATCTTTCATCTTGTCTTTCTAATTCATTCTTTTTTTCGCCTGCCATTCTCCTTATTTTTACTCCTTTTTTTGCAACCATCCTGCTTTTAGCTTTACCTGTGTCTGTCCTTTCTTTTATTCATCTGTCCCTATCCTCCTCCTTACTATTTTTTGCTGTCTTCCTTCTTTTTAATTCAACTACTCCCTAATTCTCTTTATTGTTGTTACTACCATTGTTCATGTTATTACACCATTTACCTAATTTTCTCCTTGTACCTCGATACTCTTTTTCTTTCACTCCTACATTTTCACTTCCTTTACTCGAATCAATGCCATACTTCTTCGTAATCTAAACTGTGGACCTCTTCATTTTTTTTTTTTTTTTTTTTTTTAATATTGTGATCCTCTTTCTTTAAATTCTTTATGTCTGACATGCATAATTTTACTTCCTTCATTGCCCTAACATTCCTTTTCATCTTACTGCCATTCTACATCATTTTAGTTCACTTATATACATCTTGCTTCTCCTTCCCTTTGCTTTGCCTGATGACGTATTTGTTTTCATTTCACTGCAGGATCTGTAAACTACTTCCCATTAATTTTGAAGTTAGCACCTACTTTCCCTGTACTTCTTGTACTGTTTGCCTAAATCATATTACTCTCTATGAAGGCATTCTCATCTCTCTACACTTCCATCATCTTCCTACCTTTTATCCCGTTTACCTTTACGATCAATTCCCTTTGCCATACTTACGCCATTCTCCTTTGTCTTGCTCCAGTTACCCCTACCCTCCTGACTTTTGTTTTCCTTAATGATAGTGTCCTACTGTACACTAGCGGATCCGGAGAAATTTCATGGGTGGGGGGCATCAATTTTCATACACACATATATATTGTGTATATATATACTATTTAAGTAGAAATTATAAAATGGACTGCAATCGCCTGTTCTATCAGGAAATACTGTATCCATTATTGTTATCGCTAAGATTATTGTTATTATTATTGTTATTTTTTCAAAATTTTTATTATTTCTATAATAGATTTTTAAATTTTTTCCAATTTTTGTATCTCCCATTTGTTATTATGATCTAAATCTTCAATATTATTGTCATTCTTTTTCATGGTGGGGTCACGTGGCCAGGTGCCCCCCGCCCCCTGCGCTAGTGCTACTGTACTTCCCCGCAAGTATGTTTCTTCCCAGTACTCTTCTTCCTTTTGCTCCTCCTACTACCATCCAGGTTTCTTTTATTTTGTATAACGACACACCTATATTCCATTAGGTCTCCCCACCGCCTTGCTCCTCCCCCCCCCTTTTTCCACGTTTCACTTTTCCTGTTAGTGTTTTTCTTCCTTTTAATCTTTATACTTCCATTCTCTTTCCTTTAGTTCCCATAACACTTCTCTTTTTCCTTTTACTCCGTCTTCCTACACTTCCTTCCTTTTTCTCCAGTTAATGCCATCCTCTTTCGTTTTATAGTGATATACCTCCATGCTCCCTATCTGTACTTACCTTCTGCCGTCCTACTTTCTTTTACTTCACCAACCTCCAGTCTCTCTCCATTTACTTTTTCTACTGCTGCCTTCCATCCTTTTACTCCATAAATCTCCGCCCTTCTTACCCTCACTTCCTCGGCGTGGATGAATTTGTAGTCCCGACGTCAGTCTTGGATCTCAAAGCATTCAGCCCCTTTTCACTCTGCCTCCCCCTTCCGCAAACTGCCTCTCGGCCATTTTCCTCACATCCTATCCTTAACATATCTTTTCTTCCCTTTCTGTCCGTGATTCTTTTGACCTTCCTGCTTCGTCAGTTTTATCTTTCCTCCTCTCTTATCTTTTCTTCTCTTTATTGTCAAGGTGTATCACATAATTCTACCATTATGCCTTGCCCCTGATTCTTTGCCATATTTTCGTTCCTCCTCTTTCTGACTTCGAGCCAGTTCTTCTTTTCCAGTCCCTCTCTCCCTGCTCTTTGGGTTCCCGGCCTCTCCCATCCGGGCTGCTTCCTGGACAAACACCCGGGGAAGTATCATTAAACGATCAATAATCGCAGTCAGGTCTTAATTGCTGTGATTAGGTTAAAAGGTTCCGCCGGGTTGTCAAAGAGTTTAGCCTCGCTTGAATCACTTGGATTTATTAATCCAGATCATGTACTGGTGGAAGGCTATGTCTTCTTCCTGTGTTGATATAATGATTTAATAATGGTATTGTTCGTGTCAGTTGTGTTGGCGTTCGAGTACGGTTTAGCTCTGACTACTGTGATCTGTCTGGTTTTGTCAGATTTTCTCTACAGTGTGTTGTTGAATTAAGGTTGTAAGCTGTGATGTTACAGGACATCCCAATGTTCCATGCTTGTGATGTGATTGGTGATGTATGATTACTACCCCAGTAACGATGGGATGAAGTATTCTCACTCATGTCTCCGTCTATGACGTTAGCAAAATTTCTCGAGAACGAATGAACAGGTTGTGATGAAACTTTGTGAGAACCTCCATTTGGCGATTCACACAGGATGGTTAACGTTTAGCAATTACTGATGGAGATTGGCTGCTCAATTTGACATTAAAACCCTGAAATGCTAAGGTTTTGTTAATAAATGGTCATATTAATTTTGTCATTGTTAATTATAAACGTTAGTCAACGAATCAATTAGGATATTGTTAGGGTGCTTTGTCGGGATGATGTTTTGACGGTAGAGAAACAATGGCGCCGTGTTAGGTGAGGCTGTTGATGCTTTGCATGATGGAAATACCGGAGGTCAAGGTCAAACTACATTTTCATTGTTTGTCTACAACGAGGACGTTGCGTGACGTAGCGGAGGAATGGTCTTTAGTAAATGCCCTCGTTAGGCTTTATCATTCCCTCGGTACAAGTTATTTATAGCGATATTACAGATGAGGCACGATTTGACGTTGATAGTTTGTTTCAGAGACATTCAGAAGATGCGCATGAAACAGTGCATTGATTTTTTCCTTTACCTCCTTCCTATCTTTCTCTCTCTACCTATGTTTCCATGTCTTTGTGTTAAAATACATGCAACAATGCTCATAAAAATCTCAGTGACTGAGTTTCGGCAATAAACTCTGTGCTGTCTTTGTTTGAATATATGAGAGAAGATGATTATTCCAGATTGGATCGTTAAGTATACAGGTTGTTACGTTAGATGACTATGAAGCTTCGGAGAAATGTCTGAACAAGGCGAGGTTTAATTTGCCATGCGGATAACCAGGATATGCAATGTACCTGTTGCCTTTCTATGAATATTTTTTTTATATATAGTACATTGCTAATGAATAGCATCGTTTGTAAAAAAAAAAAAGTTAAAATTTAGAACGATGGTTCATGAATACGATAATTAAATGTTATTTTAATGCTGAAATGCGTTTTTATTTGCTAGACAAACGTAAAGTAAATATTAAGTTTTAAAGATTTATAGATATAGGAATATATTTGATAGTTTGCATTTTATAAGCAGTCAACGTATGAGCACCAGTACCCGATTTAGGAAATGTACATAAATTTATTTTTTCATAATGTATGAAGTAAAATACGTTCCTTGTAACTGGACAACACATTGCTATAACCTTTTTTTTTTAATCCTGAAATGGCCTTACAGCGTCAAATGTTAAAGCTTTTCATTATAAGGAATAACTAAGAGTGCATAGTTGTTAATAGCGCCACAAATTGCCAGTAAGTGCAACAAATAAAAATTGACAAATTTCACAAGACTGTCATTTCAGAGGTTGAATTCTTAACTTATCGTACTGTAATCAATCACTTTGGTTGTCCTTTGACGCATGTCGTTCGTCAGTTTCTAATTAGGATCCTGTCATTATTCTGATTTAATATCGTCTGCAATCTTAATTACAATTAACTCGATGAGAAGTGGGAGAGAGTTTATCAGACTTCTAAATGAAGGCGGATTAGAAGAGAATCACATACCCTATTGAATAATGAGGTGCGCTTATTCTAGAAAGGAAGGGAGACAAATGCAGCGGAAGTCTAAAGAAACGGGGAGACCTATTTGCGGTTTCGTCGATCCCATGAGATCTTTTGAGTCCTCTATTAACAAAGGTGGTGAGACTAGTTTTTCCCTCCCTATATCATCTCTCCTCTTTAGGGCAGAAGAGACTCTAGCCTTGGCAGGCAGCTCTTCTAGGTGAAGGACACTCCGGAATCAAACCAGGTGGAGGTGGAGCTGTTCTAGGAGGACCCAGAATCAAACCAGGGGTGGAAGGGCCTTTGGCAGGCAGCTCTTCTAGGAGGACACCCCAGAATCAAACCAGGGGTGGAAGGGACCCTTTAGCCTTGGCAGGCAGCTGTTCTAGGAGGACACCCCAGAATCAAACCAGGGGTGGAAGGGACCCTTTAGCCTTGGCAGGCAGCTGTTCTGGGAGGACACCCCAGAATCAAACCAGGGGTGGAAGGAACCCTTTAACCTTGGCAGGCAGCTGTTCTAGGAGGACACCCCAGAATCAAACCAGGGGGTGGAAGGGACCCTTTAGCCTTGGCAGGCAGCTGTTCTAGGAGGACACCCCAGAATCAAATCAGGGGGTGGAAGGGACCCTTTAGCCTTGGCAGGCAGCTGTTCTAGGAGGACACCCCAGAATCAAACCAGGGGGTGGAAGTGACCCTTTAGCCTTGGCAGGCAGCTGTTCTAGGAGGACACTCCGGAATCAAACCAGGGGGTGGAAGGGGCCTTTTAGCCTTGGCAGGCAGCTGTTCTTGGAGGACACTCCGGAATCAAACCAGGGGTGGAAGGGACCCTTTAGCCTTGGCAGGCAGCTGTTCTAGGAGGACACTCCAGAATCAAACCAGGGGGTGGAAGGGACCCTTTAGCCTTGGCAGGCAGCTGTTCTAGGAGGACACTCCGGAATCAAACCAGGGGTGGAAGGGACCCTTTAGCCTTGGCAGGCAGCTCTTCTAGGAGGACACCCCAGAATCAAACCAGGGGGTGGAAGGGACCCTTTAGCCTTGGCAGGCAGCTGTTCTAGGAGGACACTCCAGAATCAAACCAGGGGTGGAAGGGACCCTTTAGGCAGGCAGCTGTTCTAGGAGGACACCCCAGAATCAAACCAGGGGTGGAAGGGACCCTTTAGCCTTGGCAAGCAGCTGTTCTAGGAGGACACCCAGAATCAAACCAGGGGTGGAAGGGACCCTTTAGCCTTGGCAGGCAGCTGTTCTAGGAGGACACCCCAGAATCAAACCAGGGGTGGAAGGGACCCAGCCTTGGCAGGCAGCTGTTCTAGGAGGACACCCCAGAATCAAACCAGGGGGTGGAAGGGACCCTTTAGCCTTGGCAGGCAGCTGTTCTAGGAGGACACTCCAGAATCAAACCAGGGGGTGGAAGGGAGCCTTGGAGGCAGCTGTTCTAGGAGGACACCCCAGAATCAAACCAGGGGTGGAAGGGACCCTTTAGCCTTGGCAGGCAGCTGTTCTAGGAGGACACCCCAGAATCAAACCAAGGGACCCAGGCAGCTGTTCTAGGAGGACACCCCAGAATCAAACCAGGGGTGGAAGGGACCCTTTAGCCTTGGCAGGCAGCTGTTCTAGGAGGACACCCCAGAATCAAACCAGGGGTGGAAGGGACCCTTTAGCCTTGGCAGGCAGCTGTTCTAGGAGGACACCCAGAATCAAACCAGGGGTGGAAGGGACCCTTTAGCCTTGGCAGGCAGCTGTTCTAGGAGGACACTCCAGAATCAAACCAGGGGTGGAAGGGTGGCAAGGAGGACACCCCAGAATCAAACCAGGGGTGGAAGTGCCTTGCAGGCAGCTGTTCTAGGAGGCTCCAGAATCAAACCAGGGGTGGAAGGAGGACAGCTGTTCTTGGAGGACACTCCAGAATCAAACCAGGGGTGGAAGGGAACCTTTAGCCTTGGCAGGCAGCTGTTCTAGGAGGACACTCCGGAATCAAACCAGGGGTGGAAGGGGACCTTTAGCCTTGGCAGGCAGGGACCCTTTAGCCTTGGCAGGCAGCTGTTCTAGGAGGACACCCAGAATCAAACCAGGGGTGGAAGGGACCCTTTGGCCTTGGCAGGCAGCTCTTCTAGGAGGACACTCCGGAATCAAACCAGGGGTGGAAGGGACCCTTTCAAACCAGGGGTGGAATCAAACCAGGGAGTGGGGACCCTTTAGCCTTGGCAGGCAGCTCTTCTATGAGGACAGTCCGAAATCAAACCAGGGGGTGGAAGGGGTGGAAGGGACCCTTTAGCCTTGGCAGGCAGCTCTTCTAGAAGGACATCCCAGAATCAAAACAGGAGGTGGAAGGGACCCTTTAGCCTTTGCCCGCAGCTGTTCTAGGGGGACACCCCAGAATCAAACCAGGGGGTGGAAAGGACCCTTTAGCCTTGGCAGGCAGCTGTTCTGGGAGGACACCCCAAATCAAAACAGGGGTGGAAGGGACCCTTTGGCCTTGGCAGGCAGCTGTTCTAGGAGGACACCCCAGAATCAAACCAGGGGTGGAAGGGACCCTTTAGCCTTGGCAGGCAGCTGTTCTAGGAGGACACTCCAGAATCAAACCAGGGGTGGAAGGGACCCTTTAGCCTTGGCAGGCAGCTCTTCTAGGAGGACACCCCAGGAATCAAACCAGGGGTGGAAGGGACCCTTTAGCCTTGGCAGGCAGAGGAGGACACCCCAGAATCAAACCAGGGGGTGGAAGGGACCCTTTAGCCTTGGCAGGCAGCTGTTCTAGGAGGACACCCCAGAATCAAACCAGGGGGTGGAAGGGACCCTTTAGCCTTGGCAGGCAGCTGTTCTAGGAGGACACCCCAGAATCAAACCAGGGGGTGGAAGGGACCCTTTAGCCTTGGCAGGCAGCTGTTCTAGGCTGTCAAACCAGGGGTGGGAGGAGGCACAGGCAGCTGTTCTAGGAGGACACCCCAGAATCAAACCAGCCTTGGCAGGCAGCTGTTCTAGGAGGACACCCCAGAATCAAACCAGGGGTGGAAGGGACCCTTTGGCCTTGGCAGGGCTGTTCTAGGAGGACACCCCAGAATCAAACCAGGGGTGGAAGGGACCCTTTAGCCTTGGCAGGCAGCTGTTCTAGGAGGACACTCCAGAATCAAACCAGGGGTGGAAGGGGCCCTTTTGCCTTGGCAGGCAGCTGTTCTAGGAGGACAACCCCAGAATCAAACCAGGGGTGGAAGGGACCCTTTAGCCTTGGTAGGCAGCTCTTCTAGGAGGACACTCCAGAATCAAACCAGGGGCGGAAGCAGGCAGCTGTTCTAGGAGGACACTCCATAATTGGAAGGACCCATTAGCTGGCAGCTCTTCTAAGAGGACACTCCGGAATCAAACCAGGGGCTGGGGTGGAAGGCAGCTGTTCTAGGAGGACACTCCGGAATCAAACCGGGGAGGAAGGGACCCTTTAGCCTTGGCAGGCAGCTCTTCTGAGGACACCCGGAATCAAACCGGGGAGGAAGGGGCAGGCAGCTCTCTGACACCCCAGAATCAAACCAGGAGGTGGAAAGGACCCTTTAGCCTTGGCAGGCAGCTCTTCTAGGAGGACACTCTGGAATCAAACCAGCAGGTGGAAGGGGAGCCTTGGCAGGCAGCTGTTCTAGGAGGACACCGGAATGGCGGAAGGGACCCAGCCTTGGCAGGCAGCTCCTCTTCAGAATCAAACCAGGAGGTGAAAAGGACCCTTTAGCCTTGGCAGGCAGCTGTTCTAGGAGGACACTCAAACCAAGGGGGGCAGAAGGGGACTCTTTTAGGAGGACACCCGGAATCAAACCGGGGCGGAAGGGAGCCTTGGCAGGCAGCTCTTCTAGGAGGACACCCCGAATCAAACCAGCGGGGACCCTTTGGCCTTGGCAGGCAGTTCTTCTAGGAGGACACCCCAGAATCAAACCAGGGGATGGAAGGGACCCTTTAGCCTTGGCAGGCAGCTGTTCTAGGAGGACACCCCAGAATCAAACCAGGGGTGGAGGAGACCCTTTAGCCTTGGCAGGAGCTGTTCTAGGAGGACACTCCGGAATCAAACCGGGGGAGGAAGGGACCCTTTAGCCTTGGCAGGCAGTTCTTCTAGGAGGACACCCCAGAATCAAACCAGGGGATGGAAGGGACCCTTTAGCCTTGGCAGGCAGGACACCCCAGAATCAAACCTGTTCTAGGAGGACACCCCAGAATCAAACCAGGGGTGGAAGGGACCCTTTAGCCTTGGCAGGGAGCTGTTCTAGGAGGCTGAATTCAGGGGTGGAAGGGACCCTTTAGCCTTGGCAGGCAGCTGTTCTCAAATCAAACCAGGGGTGGAAGGGACCCTTTAGCCTTGGCAGGCAGCTCTTCCAGGAGGACACTTGGAATCAAACCGGGGTGGAAAGCAGCCTCTTCTAAGAGAGGACTCCGGAATACAAACCTTGTTCTCAACCTTAGACTGTGCCATAGCCATTGTATCAAACCAGGTTTGGTGGAAGGGCATTTTTTCCTCTTTTTGTTCACTCTCCTGTTTCTTCGAAAAATGTGAAGGACAGGCAGCTCTTCTCAGGAAAAAGCCTTTTTGTTTAGCAGTCTTTTCATTCTAGACTTTTTATGATCTCTAAATCCATCCTGACTGTCCTTCCCCCGTTGTTTTCAAACCAGTTTCTTATTTGGGTGGAGCTCCACCTTGGACCAGTTCCTTTCGGTGCTTTTTCTAGCTGTTATGACTTGGACCAGCGGATGGTCTCTCAGTTTTCAGGAGGTAGTATTTTAACAGATCTTTCTCACAATTGATCCCTGATACCCAAACCAGAGCAACCAGATTTGCTGAAAGGTAAACCCTCAGTTCCAGAAGTCCTTTATCCCTCGCACTGGACTGTGGCAGGTCTTCTTGAGGGACAGTCAAAAATCGAACGTGCACCAGTCCTAATACAATTCTCCTTGTATTTTAATAATTTGCTTACATTTTCATCCATTTATTAATTTGTGTGATGGGACCATTACTTACTTCTACTTCTTTCTAATGAATACCATATTCTTTGGCTTGAATTTCAAGCAGTTCCATATGAATAGGTTTTATATTATGATTGTTGATAATAATTATATTCTTAAAACGATTCCACAATATTTCCTCTTGAAATCCCGATCATCACATTTCTGTCTACCGGGGTCGGAACGGGACCATAATGTACGTAATTCTTTTGAAGGACTTTCTGGTTAGCTGATCTAGTGGTTGTTCTTTTTCCCTTTTTTATGAATACCCTAATGATGGACAGGCTCATGGAAATTATCTAAACCTGAAGAAAAATGAAACAAAAGGTGTGGAAGAAAAACAAAACAGGAGCATATTTACGATTGAAGCTGTAGACTTGAAAGAAGGACGACTCTGTATGTCCGAGAACTGAGTAGTATTAATCATTCTCTGACATGGTAATAACGAGACGCCATTTAGTCCGTTCAGTGTCAAGACATGCCTTTAGTTTTTTTATGGTACACTAACCATGTGATTCCATAATGTAATGGCTTCTGTTAACCAGACCGAAAACAGATATTTTTTTCATGGAGCTCTCTCTCTCTCTCGCCCTCTCAGGTTTCTTCAAATACACGAGACTTTGCTGTTAAGAAATTGTTCGGAAACAGTTATTGACAAATTTATCTCGGTCTTTAGTTATTTAACATTTCTGAAGTCGCAGGATTCATTTAATTTCTGCCACTGCCCTTTCAGCGCGATCAAAATTTCCATTACTTGGAAGTTGAGTCATGGAGAAATTATCAGCAAAATTTAACTCTTTCTTTTGTTGTTTCTGGATACATGGCTGTACACGTGAATATAATTGTAGATATGAGGACGTGCCTCCTTTTGTTGATGGTAATCACCAGGAGTAAGAGTTGAAGGGACCTCGGGTGTTTGGTCACGTTCCGTTAAAAATATAACCTGAGCCTCTGCTGACCTAAACAGTGAAGTAGGTACCAGGTCGTTTCAAATTGAATGACTTGCTGACTGATGGCTAACGCCTTCTGACCACACTCCTGGACGGAATCCTTTGTTGGGAATGAATGCTCAAACAACATTTTTGTAGGAGGTTTGTAGATGAAACAATCTATTAAAGTCATCAAATAGCACGAAACGTGGCGTATGCAATTCCATTCCCTGTCTTGTTCTGTAAAAGTCAGAGAAAATGGGATTTTAAATGAACGTTGATATGGTCGCGAAGAGGAATGTGCGAGAATTGATTTTACAAGGAGAGAAATTAGATATCATATCACGTAGATGAAAATAGACAGGCAGGTGTACAAGACCGGGAAGGACAGATTGATTTTGTGTGAGGTGGGCTGCGAGATGCAGGGCTTTGCGCTGAATAATCCTGATGGGTTCCGGCGCTTGGTCTTCAAGACCTAAAATTCATAATCAGTCAACTATGGGGTTAGATGACAGAGGATACTCTAAGAACTATGTGATTACTCAGTGGTGGAGGAGAAAATTTTTGACTACATGTATGAGATTCGGGAATGAACATGCACAAGCAAGAAAGAGAACGTTTTTATAAGAGAAAGAACGTGATCGTTGCTGGTCTGGCGAATAATAAAGGGTAGTTATGCTGGGTAATTTAATGTGAAAGTAGAGGAGATAAATTGACAGGTAGCTGGTAGTTATAAACATATGGAATATATGAGAATGGAGAGAGCTCTGAGCAAATGTATTCTGAGAGGGACTTGGACTTGGGAATAAGTGATATTTGGAAAATATATTAATAAATAATTGCATTTGGGAAAGTGAAATGGCGAGGAAAAAAGTGTTGCTAGATAAGTCAGTATATAGTAGACGGAAGGTATTCAATGCCAAGAGTGGTAAATGTACATCTGATCATTATCTGGTTAGCTCAAATGTAATTAATAGAAATGAGAGAGATTCACACGTAAGGAGCAATATGAAAAATGTACTAGTGCTTAAAATGCCAAATTAGGAGGAATCGATGAGGATTATGAAAAATGGAATAGTTAAGGAAAGGACTCGTCAGTTCTTCAGGGAGTAGGAGTAATTAAATGTGTATGCGCAGGAAGAAATAATGAAAGAGTAAATGGTGGCATGATAAAATAAAAGAGCTAGTAAAGGAAACAAAGCAGATTATTTAAGATGTAGGCTATTATAGAAGAGAATATTTTATGTAGGAACATAAGAGAATGTATACAGTAGTCAAGAAGAGTGAGAGAAAAGAAGACAAATAATGGAAATACATTGCTGAATCCATGGAAGTAATTTAGGGAGAAAAGTTGTACCATCTTGGACCAACAAAAGATGTGAATGGAGAGATCCACTCCTGTATTCACGGAATGAGTATTTTGAACCAGTTATAGAATGTAGAAGGACAGATCTAAATGATTCAAGAGATGGAGGTTGGATAAATTTAAAAGTTCTCGTGGAATACATCATTATGAATGCAAAAAGGGCTATTAAGAGGTTAAAGAAAGAGTAGACACCGGGAATGATGGGATTGCAAGACAGATTCTACACCATACTGGTAATAGTGTATTGAGTGGCAGACCATAGTGTCAAAGGTGTATGTGAAGTAGGGAAAGGTTCCCGAGGAATAGTAAAATTGCGTCTTCATTTTAGGAAGGGCGATGGAACTAAGCGTTAGAGGTATAGGAGCATAACATTATCAAGTATACTCGTGCAAGGAAAGGTTTATAATAGGGGTATGATTGAAAAGTAGGGCAGGAAATAAAAAGACGAAATCGGACAAACAAATCCGAAATGAAGGACACTCGGAACACGTGTGGGGAGGAAAAGGAAACAGTTTTATTTGTTATCTCTAGATCCAGAAAAATTGTGACAGGATATTTAGTAAAATTAGGAAGGTGTTTAAATGCATACTGCAGAAAGTAATTTCCTGAAGTTTGTATTATAATATGTAGATGTTAAAGTGGCTGGTTTATTGTAAAAATAGGTAATGGACCAGACTAAAAGCAAATAGGTATTTAGGAGTAAACATAATGGTTGGTTGAAAGAAATAAGAGGTTACTCAAAACAGGTGAAACTAGGAATTTAACAGAGGTTATGAAAATAAGTTGAAAAGATGTATGTGTAGGGGAACCAAAGCTGCACTGTCAGAAGAGATTACTGAGCTACCTCTCTTTTATGGGAGTGAAGTATGGTTATTAATGCCAATGAATGAAAAAGGTAGAAACTGATAAAACGAATGATTTCAAAGTATATGTGGAATACGAAAGGTTGAAGGGGTAAGATATGAAGTGTCAAAATGTGGAAAAATTGGTAGCATAGGTGGGAAGATTGATCAGAATGTTTTCAGATGGTTTGGTCACGTGGAGCAGACGGGGACGATAGTCTCCAGAGAGTGCAATGTTTGGGAAGGGAAGAAAGGATGAGAGGGAAACCTAGAAAGTTTTAACTGGATTGGGTGAGAGAAGTGATGGAGTTGAGGACATAAACTCAGGAAGTTTAATGGTAAGTGCAGCACAACTCTAAGGTAAATGACTATCTGCTTCAAAGGGAATGTTGTCGATGCACTAATGTTGATTATTCATTACAGGTGTTTGAAACCTTGACATAGCGTAAATTTTCTACTTGTTGAGTTCATCCGACTTTTAAGAATGAAAGTGCAAAGGATCATATTTTCCTCCAGATTCACATTTGTAAAGGAAAATGTGACGGAGTCAGAGTAATTGGGATGGTCGGTTGAAAACATGTTGTGCCTCAGTTGACCTAAATTGTGAAACATGTACCTGGTAGTCGATATGATGATGAATAGCACTCAAAATGGAATTGGATATGGTGATAGGAAACTCATCCCAAAATACTTGTCGAGAACATGAAAGATGTAAGGGAATACACATACACACACAAATGTGTGTGTGTGTGTATTCCCTTACAGAAGGTTGCTCTAGATATTTCATCTTATATGCTCGCGAAAAGTATATTGGGGTGAGTTTCCTTTCCCCATACCCAATTCCATTTTGAGTGCTACTCATCATCAGATCGACTACCAGGTACATATTTACTTATAAAGAAAACGGAAATACTAGGATGTCTCATGTACGTTATTCTATGCCGAGATGATTTTATTAAAATATCTGTATTTGTAACAACAGAGTCTGAGCTTTTACAATGCTCTTGCATAGTAACCACCAGAACAATTGACCAAGATGTTAAAATCACCTGGTTAACAGAGGGAATTGATTCAGATATCACGAAAGATGTCGACTTACAATGAAAAACAATCACATGGACTATATATATATGCATATATATATATATATATATATATATATATATATATATATATATATATATATATATATATATATATATATATATATATATATATATATATATATATATATATATATATATATATATATATATATATATATATATATATATATATATATATATATATATATATATTATTGTAGGCCTACAGTATTCAGCTCTTTATTGGCAAAAATATAATCAGTCTTGTAAGTCTACATCTTTCCTGACATCTGAATAATTCCCTCTGTTTAACCAGCTGATTTTAATATCTTGGCCAATTGTTCTGGTAGTTACTGTGTACGAGTATTGTAAAAACTCGGACTCTTTCGTTACAAATAAAGTATTCTATTAATATAACCTCGGCAAAGAATAACATACACGAGACATCCTGGTATGTTCGTTTTCTGTATACTTAAAAGGAAGAAAACGTAAATTTTATGACTGACTTAAAACATCTTTTGTCTGAACATGCAAAAGTAGTTAACGGTCATTAAACCCACTGATCATTATCAGTGACATTGCTCATTGATTTTTAACTTCAAATATGTATTTTTGTTGAAAACCACCAATTTTCAAACAGCTAGCGAAAAGGGCGTTATTAACTTATCCGTGGTGTTACTACTTGCTCGATTTTCTGAATGAACATTTCTTAATCTAAATACTTTCTTTAGGATTGGTAGTTACTTTATTTATTCCGTAAGTTTTTTTTTTTTTTTACATAATTAAGATTTTGAAGCGTTCTCTTAGGCCTGTGTGAAGATTTAGTTGACGAAAACGGGGTTTTGGGTACTGATTTTACGTGTCAAACAAGAAAATTTGCACAGGGCTTGAAGCTCCTCATTTCGTATTATTCTTCAACTTAGTCCATGGAATGTCAAAGTTTAAATATCGTCTTTTGGTGCTAGAGGGCTTACAGTTACCTTCTTTGAGAAATTAATTAACTTTGAAATAAATTAAAGCTTAACTTCTCTTTCTCTCTCGCTTGCCTACTCTGTACACAAGAATTAAATTATGAATTTAGAAAAAGTGCTTTTAAGGTAAATGGCCTCATGATTTTGACAGCACACACACACACACTCACACACACACACACACACACATATATATATATATATATATATATATATATATATATATATATATATATATATATATATATATATATGTATGTATGTATGTGTTTATGAAATAATGTTTATGAGATTATAATCTATATTACAGTCCCTGTGTACACTGAAGTATATATATATATATATATATATATATATATATATATATATATATATATATATATATATATATATACATATATATATATATATATATATATACATATACATATATATATTATATATATATATATATATATATATATATATATATTCTTACATTCTAAGGTCTGTTGGAGGATTTTTTTTTATCATGAACTGCCTTAAGGGGCCAACAGATAGCACCCAGAATGCAATAAACGGATGGGAAAGAGGGATGACTTACCTTAATCATCAGTACTTAATCAGGGAGTGGAAGGGTCGCCATGGGAAATGAGTATCAAGCTACGTTAGATTGAATTTATTTACAAATGAATCAATCAAGAAATTAATCTGAAAAGGCTGATGATACAGCAGGCAAGCACAAATAATGTGAAATAAAACTAGGCAAGGAGTAGCTAATCTCTGAGTATAAAAGGGACTATGGCTTGGAGTTAGCTCAGACTCTCTTGTGCGCAGTGGGGACTGGCATTCAGGACTTTCTTGCTTATGGCAGTACTTCTAAGTGGAATTGATTCACAAGGCTGGGATCGACCGCTTGGGAGCAGAGTAGCAGGATTTCTGGAAGAGAATTCCAGGTTAGCATTCAAAACAAGGAGTTTCTCTCACACCAAGTTAACTAAACGTCATGGAGGAAATGATCAATTAATTAAATTTAATTAGCCCTTGGTAACACTAGAGAGGGAGTAATCTAATTCTGATCACTGAGTTCATTTGATTGGAGCTTAGGGGCGAATCATGTGCTGCTTTGTTGGTAGGTTTGCTTTAACAGAGGGGGGGCTTTGTTTAGGAGAGTGAAAATTTGGAAATAATGAAAATATGGAGAGAAGTTCATGAGAGGGGATAGTACTGGCAAGGGATTGCGTTCTCAGACATACCTTAACCTGTTCTATGCAGAGCTCTTGCAAGATCCGGTGGATACTCTGGCAATTGCAGTCGCGCCAGTATGAAGAGGGAAGGATGAGGTGCTGTGAGTGTGCTCCCTCGTATAGCTGCGGTGTCTGGCGGCGTCGGCTTGCCCAGAACGGTTTGGCGTCTTGGGGTATTTTTGAGGCGAACTCAAAGGCATAGGTCGAATCTGAAAGCAATTCCCAAAGCCAGTAATAGGTTCATATAGTAAGAGGCCTTATAGCAAAGTCCCTAAGGTTCAAAATAGTAGCCCCCTTTAAAAAGGCATTCGCCCTTGTAAGTTTAACGACTTCCCTAGCCCCCAAATCACGTAATGGGGGTGACTAAGGAGCGGCATTGTCCCCCCCCAAAGCAGGCGATTGGGGGAGTGTGTAGGTCTACCTCTGTTCAAATGTGTCATGGCGTCTCCTTCCGCCGCTAATTTCCCACTCAAGCTGACGACTAAGAGACGAATTTTTGAAAATACGGAAGAATATATATATCCAGGTCTTTCAGTCCCTCACGAACATTAATTCCTAACCTTTGCGGCGCATTCTAACAACAGTTAGGAGACCGATTTGAATGGGTCGCTAAGGTTTTGTGAATTGTTTTTATAATTATAACTATATCGGATAAAACTGTCACTCAGTGATGGAAGTATGGTCATAGATGAACTTTTTTCATAGCAAAAACTAGACACTGTTGCGTTTCTTGTGATTCGCGTTTGCAAATAATGCTCGGTGTCGAATCAGGATTTTAATATCCCTTGTCCAATTAAAAGGTCTACTGGATAAACCACAAACTTTGGAACATATCAGCTACTATACATTTCTTGAGGCAAGACTTCACATGATACTTAAATATTATTACACAACATGAAGGCTGCCTTTCAGCAAAGGTTAACAAAAGCTGGTTAGCAGAGAAAATCTCTTTAATTTCAATGGCGTGGTTAGACAAAACATGTTAAAAAAACGGCGTAGAAATGAAAGATAAAAATTGCAGTCTAACAAAGTATTTTTCGTACGGTGAAGATGATTGTTATGACTTGCTTACTGTCGTTGGCTTTTTCGTAACGAACCGTTTTTACTCTTAAAATGCCTTTTTTTCATAGTATGTAAATATCTATAGGTTTGAGTATTTTCTATATATATTGTCTGTTACTTCCACAAACTTTTATTATTAGAATATGTGTTACTAAAATGTTACTAAAATAAACTGGACACAAGAGTTCACCATCAAATGAGTCACCAAGTTACTCTCATACAGGATTCAGGGTCGCGCCTGAAAAATGAGAACCACCGACTCAGATTAAAAGAGGCAGAATTTTGATGCGCATATTTTACCGAACGTTGGCGTTGAGTTTGTCACAGGGATAGAAGCACTTTCGCGTGAAGTCGGCCTGAAATATATTGCACCCCGTGCAATGTATCACGTCTTTGTCAATAACTTTAGGAGGGTGTTATTATACCCATAAACAGTAATGCCCGCTTGGCCGGTGATATTTGGGTAGCTAGAAACATAGCGGTTGGCTCTCGAAGTTTCAGTAATCTCAGTAATACTAACTTCCGCTTTGTTTCCCTGCTGTAGCCCCCTTTTTTTAGCAGAATATGTAAATAAAAAAGATTGTTATAGTTTTACAGTTATTCTGATGCCAAAACCATGACAGACAGTCAGTCCCCTTAAATCGCCCTTCCACCTCCTACTCCATAAGGAAAGGAGATATAAGACGAAGGTGCCGAAAACACTCTTTCTGAAGAAGTATTGAAGGTTGTTTAGCTTAATGGCTGACCATCGCCTTGTTCGTATGAATGTGACAGTTAAAGCTTGCGTTAGGGTGTGAAGAAGGCTGGGTTTAATGCAAGTTCTTGAATGTTATAAAAAGAAATTTTTGTTCCTTCCAGGGGAATAGTTGAATGTCTTCATTGTGAAATTAGTCAGAAATGTAAAACTTCAAAATCTCGTCACTAAACGGAGTTTTCTTAGGCACTTGAAATTCAAATACAGGGTAAGTTTTCTTAGATTCATTTGTGGGAAAAGGGCAGCCCTACTCTATCCCTTCCTCATTCCCCCTACCCCTTCCCTTTCCCAAGCCCTCACTGATTGCCTGTCGGTTGATTTAGAACTTGCACCCGTCGGTTGCAGTAAGAATTTACACCTGTCGGTTGATTTGGAACTTGCACCTGTCGGTTACATTAAGAATTTACACCTGTCGGTTGATTTAGAACTTACACCTGTCGGTTGATTTAGAACTTGCACCTGTCGGTTACATTAAGAATTTACACCTGTCGGTTGATTTAGAACTTACACCTGTCGATTGATTTAGAACTTGCACCTGTCGGTTGATTTAGAACTTGCACCTGTCGGTTGATTTAGAACTTGCACCTGGCGGTTGATTTAGAGCTTACGCCTGTCAATTGATTAAGAGCTTATACCTGTCGGTTGATGTAGAACTTAACCTGTCGGTTGACAGGCCTTAAACCATGCACTAGGGGCCCACACAGCCGGTCCTTAGTACAAGGTGTGAGAGGGGTGGTGTTGATTTCTGGACAGTGCCCCACCAAAACAGACGGTCGTTAATTAATCATGCACTGATGATATTTAGATACGACGTCATTTTCAAATTAAACCAATTATATCACTAATGTTTTCAACCAACCACGCTGTGATACATGGCCCTCCCTGATTAGTTAATTTCATTTATAATGACGCCACGATCACGCGATTGCAGTTCTTGTTCCTGTGTGCCTATTTCCCCCAAATTATATTTTTCCTTGGTACCCAAGAGCTTTCATTGTTATTTCAGTGAACTGAGGCTTTGTTAGAAAAAGGACACAATTTTATTAAAGACAGTTATATGAACTCTTACATTTTTTATTGCTGCACTCAGTAAATATTTTTTTGCACTAGTTTTTTATAAATTACCAATTATGTCGTTTTACCAGTATGGCAACTGGAGAAACAATCGTTTAAAAATCGAGTCACTACCTTATAACCATAAATAAAAATTCTATGTCATATCTTGTCCAGACTTGGAAATAAAAATAAAGATGTCATGTCTTATATTTAAACTGTAGGTGCAGAATATAAAATACTTACCTTGAAAACTGTCACACATTTGGCATTAATATCAGGTAAACATATCATTGAATATAAATTAATTTTGCGATCTAAGAATGCATTAAAACTATTCAGTGATATATCTTTTAATTTTGATAATAACGTCAAGCAATTAGTCTTCAAGTGATAACGTCTCTCATCACAAACCTTGTTCCCGGGTACAATTCACTTTGGATTCCTGATAGACATTAAATACTGTATAATGAAATATTACAAAATATTTATAATAATAATAATAAATAACAAGTAGATCTAAGTAATAGATACACGGCGGGTATTTAGCGAGAAATGGCAGTTTCTTATAGTATTTTGGTTGCTTATTTACAATTTAACGTTATTTTTTGGCGGTCGGCTGTAATTCACCTGAAATTAACACCAGAAGTCCAACCAACAAGGGGCTTCCATACGCGATCTTCACAAGACAGAGCACGGCTACGTCTGTTTCGAACGGTTCATATCCCGTCCGGCAAGTGCAATAACTTGTTAAAGTATGGGTACCGTCCCCCCCCCCACCAGTACTAAACACGGCGAAGGGACATTCCATTTGGCCGACAACAAACAATGCTCCGCCAGTGTCAGAAGCCCTAAAAGTGTAGAAAAAACCAGTTTCCAAGGTACTGCACTTGCCGGACGGGATATGAACCGTTCGAAACAGACGTAGCCGTGCTCTGTCTTGCGAAGATCGCGTATGGAAACCCCTTGTTGGATGGACTTCAGGGGTTAATTACAGGTTAATTACAGCCGACCCCCAAAATAACGTTAAATTGTAAATAAGCAACCAAAATACTATAAGAAACTGCCATTTCTCGCTAAATGCCCGCCGTGTATCTATTACTTAGAAATACCTAAATAACATTTTAGAGTGGAATTATTGTAACTTTGTTGGGAATTAATTTTATGAAGTTCGGAATTTGTCGACTTTTAGCGGACGGTTGTTTCCCATTATCTGGGGTAGATACGTTCCAGAACCTACCTCGGCTTTAAACGTCGTTTTCGCGTATTTGTACACATACTACAGTATATATGCTAAAGCTTAATTTATCAATCCGCAACAAATATCTTACAGTATCAAACTGCAAATTTTTTTCACTGTAATAAGAAGGATTCTGATATTTTAGCATAATGGCAATTAGCAATGAAAATTAGCATTTTTACCACTCTTAAAGACGGAAGAACAATGTTAATACTGTACAGTCACGCGTTTTGCGTTGCAATAGTTTGTATCAGCGGTGGGGCGGGGGATACGGCCAAGCTTAGTTTGAGAAACATGGGAGGGCTAGATCACATACTGTAGCACGGCATGGTGTGGTCTCGCAATTTTCCTCATGTGTTTTAGCTTGCGCTTGCTTACCTGGCGGAAGGAAATTTCTGAAGCTCTCTCACTGCTTTTGGAGCTTTCCACTTTTTTTTCTCTCTCTCTGGGTGCTGGAGTGGGAACGGGGAGCCGCAGTAAACTGCTGAGGGCGATTCTCAGTATTTGTGAAGACTGACATCGTTCCCAGAGTTGTTGGTTAAAAGCTACAGGATTTCCAAATCGCTTCTCGGCCTTTTGGCAAGGATCAAAGTGTACTATAGTTATTTACAGGTTTTCTCACCAGTGAAAGACTATATATTTGCGAAAACTCATTTTGTTACGGATCCCATGTCTTTAACTGTGATGGCAATTAAGTAATATGATAGAACAATTAAATAAAATAATAGAGTAATAGAATAATTGGGTGAGCTTACGTTTGTAAATGGCAAAAAAATTCACAGTTGATATTGACGTCCGCCATTTGATAGCCTAGTTTTTCCGTTCAAATTCCATTTATTTCGTAATATCCCGTAGACTGAAGGATGCTTAAGTTACATTCCCAGTATATCAATACTGAATCTTTTACAAATATGCGAACGTATCAATAATACCTTATGCCTGAAGGAGTTGAATGACCCGTTAGACATGATTGCTCTTGACGACTAATGTCTGTATTTTAGATGTCTGTAGTCTCCACTGTTTATTTTATTTGGTTCCGCAGGGGAATCAATTTTATTTTTCCGTCAATATGTATCATCTCATTGAAAAACTGTTTAGTTCTTTAGCGCTGTACCTCTTGTTTTTTAATAGGTATGTCTTTATTTCTTCTTGGATACCTCACGTTTACACATTATTAGTAAATTCTTGAATTGCCAGGATGCTTGGCGCTTGAATCCCCTTCTTTAGTTTATTGTATCTTGGATCCATCAAACCCATATTTATCTCCAGTCAAACATACCATTACCCTTTCCATTTTCAGTTATGTAGGTCCATTTGCTTCTTTAAAACTCAGCTAGCGATGATGATATTAGTCTGGCATATCTATTCTAAACCACTTGGTGCACGGAATACCAAGGCATTCAAGGAAGATATCAGTTGCAACGGACGCCCCCCCAAAAATAAATAAATAGATAAAAATAATAAATAAATAAATGGGGGGGGGGTTAGGCGTCAACAGATGGCGCAAACGAAGGCCGAAAGAAAGGTCTTGAAAAATAAACAAGAAGGCTTTGATATTGATGATATTGGGTTGTATTCAGTCGCTCGTCCCATTACCGACACTTTACTGTTTTAATTTTTATTTTCGTATTTTTATCAGATAACATACTCGTATATTCAACCGAATCATTTTATTTCATAGAATATCACAAAGTTTAGGAAATCTTTAAAAAAAATTTATTTTTATTCCCACAAACTACTCTAAAGGATTCCTCTATAATTAGCAAGCACAGCCATGGTTCTAATACACTCGTTCCCCAACCATTCCTCTAAATTCTGTTATGAAAAGAGTATCGACACTTGTAATATTCTTGAAGACGATATTGTCTCATAAAAAACTATTCTCTTATTAATTTGATTTCTGTAAGTATTTTCGTCGAAGTCTATAACATTGTTCAGTAAAACACAAAGAAATCATAGACATAACAAAAGAACAGAAGAAAAACGGCGAAAGTAGAGGCACCAGAGCTGTGCTCCCCTTTGCCTCTCTCCACTGACAAGTTTTGGAATTGCCTGTCTCTTTCAAATCCCCTGATTCCTACGATGTTATTATTTTCGAGAAGCATTTGTCTATTAATTTTATGTTAGCTACTAATCCGTTTTTTTTTTCCTTTTTTTTTTGCCCTGGTCTAGGTAAGCCAGTGCACAAATGGAAACTTTTCATAACCTTGTTCGGTATCTGAAATGGAACTCTGTGAGCTTATTTATCTCATAAAATGAACTGGCTTTACATTACGATGATCATCGTGGCTTTTACACAACATTTGCTGTATATTATTAATTTCGTTGACAAAATGTGAAATTCATTTGCTATTCATCAATAGTCAGGATTTCCACAAGGCTTTGGGCTGCTTGGCAGAGTTCGTTCACTTTCAGTAGCGCCCGCAGGTGGCGGCGGGAATGGGGGGGGACACTTGGACACGTGCCCCCCACCTCTCTAAGTCGAAGTGATAAAAAATTAAAGTGACAGAGAGAGAGAGAGAGAGTGAGAGAGTCTTTGTAGGTGACTATAATGACAGAGGCTTCCAAAAATGTTTCGAATCTGCCACAGAAATTTCAAGTACCATAAATATTGAAGTTAAAATGCCCTGAGCAGCTATCAGTCAGCGACACAGGTCTAACCCACCATATATTAGTGCAGAGGAATATTAAAGTAATTTTTTTGCCATTTTTGGACTTCGTCATTGCTGTTTCATGATAGATTTCCTAATTATCACAGTGTTGCTAGGTCATTGTGCTCATTGATGCCATGTTATTTCAGTCGCACCACATTCCAGGACTTGGTTCCTGCACTGAATATGTATAAAAATTATATACTTGACCATATAACCGATGCTGAGGAATATGAAGTTACGCACAAACTTTGGAGAGGAAAAAGAATACCTTAGTTTAACCAGACCACTGAGCTGATCACCAGCTCTCCTAGGGCTGGCCCGAAGGATTAGATTTATTTTACGTGGCTAAGAACCAATTGGTTACCTAGCAACGGGACCTACAGCTTATTGTGGAATTCGAACCACATTATAGCGAAAAATGAATTTCTATCACCAGAAATAAATTCCTCTAATTCTTCATTGGCCGGCCGGAGACGCAAACTCGGGCCTAGCAGAGTGCTAGCCGACAACTCTACCGAAACGCCCAAAGAGGAACTAAAAAGTAGGACACAGTTGAAAAGAACTCTCTTCCGTTGTCATTGTGCGAGACTTTAGAAAGGTGTTCCGAAAATTATCCAGTAACTAGAAGGCTGTTACAGCTATATGCGTCTTTGCCTGTTTCTTCTGCACCTGCCAAGAGGAGCTTTTCTACCCTGTCTCGTAAAGAGTTATAGAAGGGCAACGAAAGGACAAGATCGACTGAATGGTCTTGCCAAATTATATATTCACCGTGCCTTATCAGAAAATCATCAGGAAACTTCTTCTGTTAACGATATGTTTTCTAGAAAGGTCAAGAGGCGACTTGACTTTATATTGTAGTTAAATAGTTTGTCTTTCACGATAATCTAAGATTAATCAAAGGCACTACAGGATTTATAACATTTCGAAAGAAAGATCTAATTCATATACCATTTTGATTTTTGAATAATTCACTAATAATTTTGGTATTTTTTCGTGCAAAATTAATTTTGCTTCATTTGTAATAATATCTGAAAATAAAACGGTATTTAAATCTGCAGTTTGGTGGTACAACTTTCCTAGTTGGGGCTTGGTCTTCATCAGTTTTGGGGGAGAGAGACTGGATGATATGAAAAAATGTCCCCCGCCTGATCAAATTTCTGGGGGCGCTACTGTTCACTTTTACACGGGCTTTACTGAATTCAAGGTGATTCTCAAGGAGTACAATGCTACCAAGTTAATGGAAACTACCAAGGAATGACAGAACTACTAACTTGTCGTGTGCCCACCCTTCCGTAAAAGTCGTATGAGAGGAAAATAAGTTTTCAAATGAACAAATATTATTTTGTTGCGGTAAATCGTAGTAAGATCACTTTTCCGCCTGTGGATATCTGTGCCGTGGGTCAGAAGAGTATTTAGGAAAAGCCAAGTTTCTCAACGTTATTGTTATGTATCCATACCTCCGGAAGGGTGGTATGAGAGGGAAAATAATTTTTCAAAATACCTAAAATCATTTTAATGTAAATTTGAGAGACTTGGTAAAGAAAAGCAAGGTATTGGATTTCCTACGCATGGTACTTGAAAGATAAGGCTTCGTTGAAAGATATAAGACAGTTAAACAAGGTGTTTTACTGGAATCCGGTGCTTATTGACAAGCGATGAGTGTGGATATTTCTACGTTACACAGCCTTTGCAACTTTAACATAAATTTTAGCGAAAAGTAACGAAGATTTTTTTTCTAACATTCAAGTTAGTAAATTATTAAAAACAGTAAACATAAGCATCTTGACTGTCTCGGGTATTTCCTGACAAAACGATGGCGCACGCAGCAAGCAAAGTTAGACATATATGCGAATAACTCATATATCAGACTGTAACTGCGGACTGAATTCGCCTTGTCGTAAAGATTTGCTTGGCATGTTTTCTCTCCTTTGGTCAAACGGCGTAATTGACGCGGTTCTGGTTCCAGAAACCAAGACATAATCATGTTATCAGTGACAGACATCATTTTTGCTCCTCATGCCCAGGACATAATTGACGTGACATTGATTTTAAAAAATAATATATACGCTATAAACATGATATGAATTTGTAAATTTAACTTTAGGATGGAGATTGCCGTTTGTTCATTTCCTTCTTGCTTCGTGGCTTTTGTTTCTCCTGTTTGCACTTCAACTCGATCACGCTTACCTCGGTCGCTTTGAACGCAAGTTAGCAGTTCGAACGGATGAGAAACCCAGTGAGTGATTTAATTACAGAAACCTTGAGGCACTTCTGCGAAGAAAAAAATGGAAAAGTTTGGAGTGGGGAAATTATTTTCCCGTTCCGTTATTATCTTATTGATGTAGCAAGATTTCAGAATGTGCTTCAAAGTTATCCGAATATCTTGCAAAATATGTAGAAACATGTAGAACTCAAGCCAACCTCATAGCACATAGTTAAGAAAGTAAGATAAAACTGAAGACAAGAAGAACTCCATACATGGAAATTTCAATAAAAACTTTCAGAAAAGTGAACGCAGAGTCATACTTAAACCAGTAACGGATTACATTGTAGGCATAAAATATCGTTATATAAAATCTTGTGATGATTTTTAACAGAAAAGTGCTCAGACCTAAATTCGTTTTGAGCCAAAAAAATATATATATTGTTATGAAAAACATTCAAACAATTTCCTTGAGAGCAAGTTGGGCGACTCACAGGCGACTGACTGGCTGATCGTTACCCAGATACGGTCATTTTCCTCTGAAATATGGACCTTGTTCTATGACAAACAATGTTCGTCCTTTAGTGCTCAGCTTGTTCTCTCTCTCTCTCTCTCTCTCTCTCTCTCTCTCTCTCTCTCTCTCTCTCTCTCCAGAGATCGTACGCCTCATTTTAAGCCAAAAACTTTCGCAATGAAAGCAATAGCGTAATTTCCATTAACTGACAATTGTATTTTAATTGGATCAGAAATGCCGATCTCATTTCAGTACAAGAATACGTATATATATGTATATATATATATATATATATATATATATATATATATATATATATATATATATATATATATATATATATATATATATATATATATATATATATATATATATATATATATATGATCCTCATGGTGCGATATCTCTGGTACTGTGTAGTTAGACGATTTGCGTGAGTAAGGACAACCTTTTACCAAAAAAATTGTGAAGTAGAAGGCTAACCCCTTCCGGTACCACGTCCTCTTAGGGGAAAAGGCATACGTTAAATACACACACGCATAATTATATACATTGCCTCCTGTTCCACCTAGAAGGACTGGGTCCAGAAGATGTTACCCTTCTGGTTTTCAGTAAACATTGTTAATAATGGGTAGCTAGCGTGGTTGCTGCATGCTCAAGAGACTTGTATGCTAACAGAGTTTAACGTCTTATTGTTATAACTCGTACAATTATATGCCAAACCCAGCAACGATTAACTAGCCTTTACCGGACGACTAGCAATATATATATATATATATATATATATATATATATATATATATATATATATATATACATGTATATATACATATGTACATATATATACATACATACATAGAAATCATCAACACACAATACGTGTGGAACAGAAATACATACATACATACATACATATATATATATATATATATATATATATATATATATATATATATATATATATATATATATATATATATATATATATATATATATATATATTGCTAGTCATCCGGTAAGGCTAGTTAATCGTTGCTGGGGTTGGCAAATAATTGTATGAGTTATGACAATAAAATGCTAAACTCTGCTAGCATGTAAGTGTGTGTATATTATATATATATATATATATATATATATATATATATATATATATATATATATATATATATATATATACATATATACACTTACTGTATATACACACTACCCTGTGGAATTCCAGACACAATAGGTCTTGGTTCGCTAAAGATCCCATCAGCAGCAACTCACAGCTGCCTGCCTGTAAGGAAATCTTGAGGTAATCCTAAAATATCCACCACTCCAAGATGAAGTTTATATATACGTGCCTTATGATTCACTAAATCGAAAGAGCACGAAACTCTATTTGAATTACTCTGCACTCAAAACCCTTATCAAGATTCTTTTGCAAATGACATGTCAAATCTGAAAAAGCTTCCTATATACATATTGACTATCAGCTAACAGTCCTTTGGATTCCATATGGTTGTAAAGAGGCTTGAAAATAAGTTTTTCTGCAACTTTGGGGAGCACAGGAAGAATTGAAACTGGCCTGTTGTTACTGCAGTCAGCAGAGATCCCACTCTATGGAAAAGGCACTTTGCGCTCATCTGCAAAGACACTTTGTCAACATAAATATCTATAGAATATAATGTTCTTGGGAGACAATATACGAGGAACCTTTTTTAAAAACAAAATAAGAAACCAACAGGATCATCTCCATCTCAGCCATCAAGATTATCAAGAATTTTTTTAACATCCCCATAGCAAAATGCAAATTTTGTAAGAACTGGTTCAGGGTGACAAGTTATCAGGGAGAGGAACATCCCCAGCTGACTGTTTATCTTCAAAAGCTTGATAAAGCAGTTCAGCATTTTCCTTATGGCTAATCACCAATCTGCTATCATCTTTTAGTATTGGTGGATTGGAAGATGAGCTTGACCCAAAGAAAAAAGATGCCAGTTTAGGCCACCACAAATGAGTTTGAGTAACACCTTCAAGTTCCCTCGTTAAGGAGTTGCTGCCATTTCTCACAGCGAGACTCAGCAAAAATGGAGTAATTTCATGTGAACGATTTCGTCTCCACGTATTAAATATGGTTGTTTGATATGGGAAGCTCGTCTACACGTATAATCAAACCATGCCTGGTCATTTTTCCTGAACTTGATGACCTTTCTTGGGACGTACCTTACCAAAACAGCCATCGGCATTTCAATTAACTTCCTGGGATCTGGATCTGATATAGCATCCCAATTGGCTCTAGATTTCAGCCAGATCGTTTTTCCAATGGGGGCATTAGGAATATACTGATTGACTGATATGTGGCACAACGGTCGGAAGTGGCTATGTACTCGCAGACCTTGGTCTTAACGATAGCTGGAACTTCTGTGAATATGAGGTTTAACCTATTACCAGAAATATGCGTGGTTCCTCAGTTAGCTAGGCAAAATCGGATGATACACATGACTCGAGAGCAGACGGCCCATGTTGATGTGTGGAATTTGAATTAAGCCACTCGCTGTGCAGTGCAGTCCACAAATAAAGAATGAAGCTTTTGAATCTTGTAACTGAGCCATACTAATCCTATCCAGTCATAATATGGAATCGTCAATGTTTGGATTGAGGTAAACAGTATACACATAAACATTGTAGAACAACTTGCTGAAAATCTTAAAACAAAGAACTTCATGGCAACTACACTCCAAGTTTTTCTGAAAATAAACAGATCGTCCAGACCTAGTGTGTAGATCACCATACCCTATGCATGTGGGATGTTACGACTATAAATAAAGTCAGGGCCATCAAACCCTGGGATTAAAAATTCAACCTCTTAGTATCAAGGGAGTTAGAGTTCAAAAAACATAGAGGTAAGTGGTGCAGAGTGTGTGTGTATTAGGGTTGGACATGTTCCTGATGAGCCTTCTATGTAAGTGCATGAAGGTTGGGGAAATTTTCTGAATTGCAGGGTGCTCCTTGATTCTAAGGTTAAAGATGGCTGTAGCAGGGCAATATTATTGTTTCGTCTTTGAAACCACCCACTTACAGGTAGAACTGGCTTATAGTACACATCCACACAACCATAAAGAACAAAACTTCATATATATATATATATATATATATATATATATATATATATATATATATATATATATATATGTATATATATATATGTATATATATATATACATATATATGTACATATATATGTGTGTGTTTGTGTATAAAGAGAGAGAGAGCGAGAGGGGGGACAATAAAAGGTTCACTACACCACTGGTGTGCCATACACCCTTGCCACATAACCGTGGCTATTTCAGGGGTCGTGGACATTGGGTAGCAATTTCCAGGATTAACATTTCGAAGTTATTACTGAGAGACGGAATGTTATACATACTGAAGCTAATACCTCTGAAGTAATTCCTGAGGTTCGAATCCATATCTGACTATCCTGAGGATTATAACGTGGGTAAAAATTTAATCTTTTTTGCAACTGGCATTGTATGTTCGTTTCCTAAAACTTACGATCGTCTTCACTTACAAATAAAGAAGATAATGAAAGAACTAGAAAGTCTCCCCTTCTCTCAGAACACCGGAAATTTATAGCAGTAGCTAAACAGTTTTTTTTCATTAATTTCTTCTCTCTCTCTCTCTCTCTCTCTCTCTCTCTCTCTCTCTCTCTCTCTCTCTCTCTCTCTCTCTCAGGTCTGTACCATGGCCTTCCACAGTCTTGTTTGGGTTCCGTGATTGAGAGTATAGCGCTTAGCAACCCCCATTTTTAAAGATATTTCTTGTTTACTGAAAAGGTGTGCTAGACAGGCTAATTCGAAATCTAAATTGGTATTTTTTGATGGGGAAGATGCCTTCCCCTGTAATTAATATTCTTCTCTGCTTCTGTATTTCAAATCAGTTGTCGCTATCCTCCCCCAGTTGATGTGGCAGTTGGGAAGGGCTTCTTTTGTCTTCACGGTTTATGAGCTCTGCCATGTTGGCTTGTTTCCTAACCCAGTTTTTAAATTGGTTTACTGAGTCTGAATATTTTGTTTGTTTATATAAACTGTTGTTGGTGGAAATATTATTGTCCTTTAATCCGCTGTTGTTTCATTTGTTGATGTTATTTAGAAACCTTTTGTATTACTTTGAGTAACTTCTGCCTTTTGCTCTTTCTGCTCTTTAGATCACTTCAGCGTGAAGAAATGTAATTTTTTGCTTAGTCGAGGGCAGAAGACAAATTTCCTCGACCTGCAGTGTCATGCATCAGAGTGCGTGATATTCCTCTTGGAAACTATTGCATGTGGAATAAGCCAGAGGCAGATTGCATCAGTCCAAAAGAAAAAGCATATCTTAGTTTAACCAGACCACTGAGCTGATTAACAGCTCTCCTAGGGCTGGCCCGAAGGATTAGATTTATTTTTCGTGGCTAAGAACCAATTGGTTACCCAGCAACGGGACCTACAGCTTACTGTGGAATCTGAGCCACATTATGACGAGAAATTAATTTCTATCACCAGAAATAAATTCCTCTAATTCTTCATTGGCCTGTCGGAGAGTCGAACGCTGGGCCAACAGCGTGCTAGCCGAGAGCTCTACCCACCCCTCCAATGGAGAACTGCATCAGTCCAAAGCTCGATAAACGTACCTTTAAAATTCGATGCAGCCTTGTTCATTCACGTGGTATAGTTGTTTGCTGTAGGATATAGGTTTGTATCCATCGTTTGAGGCATTGTGAATTAGATGTTGCAAAGTTTTCTGCAAAATTACACCATATTTATAATTGTGTTTAGCACATTCTTTCGACTCAGAGATTTACTCTACTTGTGGTGACTAATGCTAAACAAACAGACTGGATTGGAAATGGTGTTACTGATGAACATGGGAAGTCAGCTCTGGAATTCTGTCATTTTTCCGATTGTTTCTCTCTCGGTGGTCTTGGTTGAGCTCGCTCACATTTCTGTATAATGAATATAGTTCAAGCAATTGTTTTAGTCAAAGTTGACGGCAGCATCCAGCAGTTGTAAGTTTATAGGCAACTGAAACAGTTGTGTCATAGCGATGGGCATCACAGTAACTAAGATTAATGCATATTTTCTAGTTCCTCGTTGGACGAGTCGGTAGAGTTCTCGGCTAGCACTCTACTAGGCCCGAGTTCGAGTCTCCGACCGGCCAATGAAGAATTAGAGGAATTTATTTCTGGTGATAGAAATTCATTTCTCGCTATAATGTGATTCGGATTCCACAATAAGCTGTAGGTCCCGTTGCTTAGGTAACCAATTGGTTCTTAGCCACGGAAAATAAGTCTAATCCTTCGGGCCATCCCTAGGAGAGCTGTTAATCAGCTCAGTGGTCTGGTTAAACTAAGGTATACTTAACTTAATGGATATTTTCTAATATCACAGCTGAAAGAAAATTTGCAGCTAAAGTATTGGGCTATCTGGAAAATGACAGCCATAAACATGTCTGAAATTAAAGTCAGGTGATATTCAAGCAAGAACTTGCATCAAACCTGTCCCAGATTTGATCTCATTCCGTCCCAGGAAAAAATGTCAGCATTTATGCTGATGATCAGCCTTCGTTTGGTGATTTATGTAGGCGAGCATACAATGATAAATAAACCAATTTAAGCATACTGTATAAAGACATAACCTCGCTCACAACTTCACTGAAAATCACCAGAGTTTATAGTTTATAGATTAGTCGAGTGAATTTATAATAATTAGCGACAAACTCATTTTCTGTATACCAAATTAAAATTTTCAATCTTGGGATGTAGTGCATGTAACATCCCTCTTTATTAGCTAATAATGATGAAACACTGTTAATCAACCCTAAGGGCACAACAGCTCATTCATAGAGCCTCAGATTTTCGTTCGTCTGTTGCAGAAATATTTCCGATCTATGTGGATGTTAACAAATAACCAAAATGTTTATCTTTTAGACGGAATGGCTAAAAGCATGATTTACATTTTCCCCTGTATTGCGAATAATAATGTAAACTCTCGCCGGACGATATCCTTTAAGTTACCTTCCATCAGGCCTGTTTCTTCAGAGAACGTCTGTCATCGTCTTTAGTTCCCGCACCTCAAAAACTGTATGTATGTACAGAATACTATAAACAGGTCTAAAAAATAAGGCAGTATTAGTGCAGTAAACTTGTAAGCATCGACGTCAGTGACTCGATCAGAAGACTGTTGTAGTTTAACGGTGAGAGAAATGCAAGATTTCCGTGGAATGGTTGGGCAGAGTCTAAAGGACCACACCAAGCTTCTTACACCTTTCAACACTTCCCCACTCAGGCAAAGGCCTTAGTTCATGAAGTGCAGGAACTAAAGGTGATGGTAGATATTCTCTGATGGAATAAACCTGATGGCAGGAATTTTAAACGATATATATAATATATACACACACATAAATATATATATATATATATATATATATATATATATATATATATATATATATATATATCTCGTTTAAAATTCCTGCCATCAGGTTTATTCCATCAGAGAAGCCCCAGAGGCCTTCAGAATTCCCAGAAGCCTTTGGAATTCCTAGAAGCCTTCAGAATTCCCAAAAGCCTTTGGGATTCCGAGAAGCCTTCGGAATTCCCAGAAGGACTCCTGGATAAACACCCATTGGATTATCACGGCTTCCTGAAGTCTTCAAGAATCCAGCCGACTTCGTCTCCTTCTGCTGCAGCCTCGCGAATCTCGAAGTGTGCATTCAAACACACAAACGTTTCCACCCCCAGAAGCCTCCAGGGTACCCAGAAGCCTCCGGAATTCGCAGAAGCCTTCGGAATTCATCTCCAAGAACCTGGTTTTTTTTTTTTAAGAAATCTTCGAAGCCTTTTGTCTCCAGGAAGGACCAAATCAGCTTTTTTCTCCATAAAACTCTGTTCTTTAGTATTGTGCAAGAAATCCAAAGGCTACAGAGTCTAGAGATTCTCTTGAAGCCTTTGGACGCCCCAGAAGCCTCCGGAATTCCCAGTCTTCGGAATTTCCAGAAACCTTTGGAATTCCCAGAAGCCTCTGGGATTCCCAGTGTGCATTCAGGCACACAAACAAGACAGAGTTTTAGTATTATAATATATATAGACTATACCACCCATGTCTCGTTGGGTCACTTAATGCTGAAAATTTATATTAACAGCTGAGTAGTTTAAATCAGAAGGAGAAGAAGAAAGTATTTACTATCTAATCTTTGCTCTCCTGCATAACTAAATCTTTAAGAATCTATAGCATATAATATCGAATTCACCATACCTTGGGAATAACTTACAACTAATGGGAATAAAAATTGAGAAGTACATCGGCCCCAGCCAAGATTCGAAACTGGGTGTTTGGTGTAGACACAATGATAAACAGTCGATCGTGAAAACTCGGCCATCAAGAGGGTATGTGTGTGTACTGCTGTGTTTGTTTATTGTTATCGATGTGTTTCTGTTATTCTTTTTCTGCTTTCTTTAACGTGGATATATTCTTCTTTTGAAAGTATCCTTTTAAAGTTAATAACCCTTCTGTAAAGGTTCACATCAGTCGCTGGCTCTTTGATTTCGTGATAAATGTGCATATTACGTCAACATTCGTTGAATTGCTCGGATTCTTTTTTCATAAATATTGGATGATAGTAATTCCCTTAGAAATTTAATTGGAAATGGCAGTAAATAACCAACATTTTGAAGAGATTAAGATTAATCTTGTGGTGATACTAAAAGCACAGTCATTGGACTTCGGAGCGTTGAGACGGAAGCATGTGGTAGCTGCTGCGGCTGACACTTACTGCGTAATTGCCGCTTGAGACTGGCAGAAAAGAGCATTGTTGTTCGGTTAAGGTAATCTTATTCTACGGCATATGAACAGCTTGCGACTTTCCTTATTTTGTAAAATTAAGCCAGTCTTGTGCTGGCATGGGCCTATGGGTTCACTCTCACAGTAGGCCGCAAAACAAGCTTGAGATGGAAAGTCGATTCATGTCCGTATGAGGGACTGTCCGCTACGAGTGAAATTGCGGATTTGTATGGTATTATTACTTTCGCGTTCGCTTTTGTTATTTCTATTTTCTCTGCCGTTATATTCCTGTATTACTTTCCTTATAATTTTGCTTTTTTATATTTAGTGTGCATGAAATCTACACATTCAGTGATCAACAGGAGCTGCATGAAAAGATGGTAAAGCGAAAAATCGTGTGACTAACGTTGGTCAGCCTGCATAAAGCGATAAATCACTCATATTGTTTTAAGGAGGAGTTTGTGGTTGGTACATTTAACCAGAAGACCATGTCGAAAACGGTATTAAGAAAAAGAGAATTAAATGAAATTAAAAAGTAAATAGGAAGTTGGTAGTAGGGTCTGACCTTATATAAGAACTTTTCTAGGATAAATGGTAACCTTTTGTTACCGTAGGAGAGAAGGAGCATCATTTGTTTCCATGTGATTATTGTTCCTCTCTTTCTGCTGCCATATTAATGGTAGTTTAGTTTGTCATCTTGGTTCATTTTTCTTATCTTTTCTTCATATGGCCATCCCATCCTAAGGAGTCTGACTCGTTCCAGATCCTGGAATGCGCGCTGATTTTGAGTAAAACAAATTATTGTCGTGATTTAGATGACTACTTCCAGACTTACACCAATCAACTCTTATAAACTGAGTTTCAGAATGCATTTCTTTTTTCCATTAACCGAGCTCAAAAGCCACACTTGCACGGCATTCTCGAACCAGTGATAACAAAGAAGTTGTCTAAGATTGAATTCAGTCAGTACTGCAGATTTTGTTTTGTTTAGCAACCTAAAGGTGGCACCACCTTAGAGGAACACGTCGCCGATCTACGACAGTCCTCACACGATGTGACGTCATTGCTTAAAGTATAGCAAAACTTACATCGGAATCCTTGGTGTGGAAATGCTCAGAGCAACTTAATCAGTGTTGTAGTGTATGTTTTTGGTGTTTGTCTGACTTCTGGTTTTTAACGTAAGTTTTCCGGATTGTTTCCCTGGGTTTTGTGTTTACATATGATGTGGGTATTTTGTTTTTATTGGGCACATCAGATTAGTTTGTTGAATTTATGAGACGGCAGTTATTGAGTGTTTCTTACCCATACCTAGAGGAAATGTACAAACTGCGTGTTTGAAACTTCTGTGTTATGGAAATCCGAGAGTGTGGTTGTTATAGTTTTTCCATAGCTTTAAAATTACTTTTAGGGGAGAGAGAATGGTATTATTGCAGTTACTTTTAGGGAGAGATGATTGCAGTAAGAGGTAATTGCGCCAGGGGAGAGAGAAATGACAAATGTTTTCTGACTGATTTGATGTGTTCTTTAGTAATGAATTTCACCTTCAATTTCGTTTAGAAATTAACGTCGAAATTTTTGGAGCTAACTCCATGTACATAAGTGGACCAAAAATCATCAGTTTCCGACGAAACTCGAGATGAAATTCGTGCTAAACACCTCAAAATCAATCAGAATAACATATTTCCTTATCAGTGAAACCCACACAACCTAACCTAACCTCTCTCAGACGTACCCAGGTCGCAGTCCCCAACCCTAACTTGTCACTCGGCTACACAGGTCACAGCCCCCAACTTATGCATGACCAAAGGACGAAAAAATAAAGTTCATATCCCGTCCGGCAAGTGCAATAACTTGTTAATGTATGGGTACCCAACACCCCCAGGCCAGTACTAAACTCGGCAAAGGGACATTCCATTTGGCCGACAACAAACATGCACCGCAAGTATCAGAACCCCTAAAAGTGTTAAATGGGAGAAAATAATCCAGGTATTTCTTAGAAACTATCAATTTCCGACGAATTTTAATGTGAAATTTGTGCGAAAAGTGTATTTCCTTGCCATTTGGCCGGGTTGCCTTTTACTGTAATTTTACAGAGAATTTCTGTCAAGGCTTAGTTGCTAACGTAATTTGTCGCAGGATTAGAAGGAAAACAGTCATTAGAATTTGGAACATTTATTTGGATATTCTAGGTTACCCTAGGCTGTTTGTCCATCGCGTTCTTCCTGCATTGATTGAAATTTATTTCATGGTACTAAGGTACCGTGAGGGATAACTCATGATTGTGCTAGGCCAAAAAGTAGTGACACACAGCGATTGAAGTAATTGGAACTCCGCATGCATAAAGTACCAAAATTAAAAATAAAATGTAATATTTTTCATTTAAAGCGTTTTAGACCACTTCTTATGATGAGAAAACACCCACAATTTTGCCATATTAGCTATGGAGGGTTGGGGACAGGTATTGTCTAACCTTATAAGTCAAAAATCGAAAATCATTCGATGGGGAACTAGTTTTCTGAGAAACATTACACTCTTTCTGAGAAACATTACAGTAAAAAACCTCATTTTCGAACTAACTCCAGTAAGATCAAGTACACGAAGTGCTACTCGTTGTAAACAAACTACTTAGAAAATTTTCGAGGATGCTGGTTAGATAATCATTAATATCTCGGATATGGTGAATCTCCTCAAAAAATGTTCAGAGTCAGTTTTATTATTTTATATTGTGAAAATTATAGTGTGACCTATTTTCTTATATCTCACCGCGGAGTTGTTCTGGTCATTGACCGTTTAACATGTCATTTTCGGTGAGCTTTTTTAAGTGGCTGCACATCCGTAAGAAACTCGTAACAGAGAATGCATATTTCTAGCAGTTTGCCTTGGTGGTCGTGTACTCTCGTATTATCAGTACTTGTGACCTTAGTTATATGGGTCTTGGGTGCAATGTAGGTATTTGTGAGCTTAGTCCCATTGATAACCACTTTTTCTATGAAATTCCGTTGGTTCAAAAACTTTTCATAAAATTTGTGCGTGTGGTGTCTCTTAATTTCTGTAAATTTTATTTTAAACTTTAGTATTAGATCCTGAACGCTTTCCTTTTATAGCTTCCAGTTAGGTCAAAATATATTTTCAAATATCCAATACCAGGTAAAAGCATGGCAGATGTTAGGTAGCCTATTCAATGAACAGGTAAATAGCGCCTCTCTCTCCAATAGTAATCATTTGGGTCTCCCTACTTGCTATAGATCTATTCACATTGAAATTCCCATGAATGTCATTTGGATCAAAATCTGTAATATTGAAAGGTATCTCATGTAATTGCTGTACTTTCCATTCGTCAGTATAGAAAACTTTATTTCCAGTATATTCATCCATTAGTGGGTAACTTATTGCTAATATATCTATCCTTTAGGGTGAGGAGCACGGGGAAGATTGAAGTAGGACTAAAACTTGAGTAAAAGTCTGGATCATTTTTTGTTCAGACTTCTATCAAAACTATTCGGGCAGTTAGCAGTCGACTAATTTTGTTAGCCTATATATACTGAACACCCAGTTGGGCTAATGGATTAATTTACTGGGTTGGAGCAGAGTAGATGGGTTCTATTTCATCATAGGAATGTACTGCAACCTTTTCTGGAAAATCTTATGAGTTAATCCAGACAATATTTCAGTGCAAAAAAACTTTATAGGTATCTGGAAAATGGTTTAGTACAGAATAAATTTTACTAAAATACAAAACTTATTTCTTTTTTAAACTGCTCCTTAACGTAAGAACTGCCCCTTAACCTAACTTGGTAGTTTAAATTCTGTTATTTTTTGCTTTTGATAAGTTCTCGATAGTTTTTTTGCTTTATTCACCTTGAGTCTCCTAAACTATGCTTTTTGTGAAAAGTGTATCTTTTGTAGATTTACTGATTGGAAGTATTTAATACTGTTACAATTTAACTTGGTTTTTTTTTTTTTTTTTTTGTAAGGACATAACGTGCATGTGGGGTTCTCAATCAGATATTTTTCAATGTAAGTTTGCAGGTTAGGATTATTGAACAGGTTAGCATTATTGAACTTTCCATGATCATAAATATTTATGGGGAATTATGGGTACATATAAATGCTTTAGTAAGATTGGTTGTTTTGCAAGTTTCTCCAAGTGGGATTTTTGGATTTCATTTCTTAGTCATATCTCATGTGCTGACTGGTAGCTTAGTTCCTTGGATTTTTTATAGCTAGCACAGGTTTTTTTCTAGTGGCTTGTCACTACCAATTGCAGTAGTAAATTATTAGCTTTAAAGATAATGGTGTACTGATACTGCTCCCCTTTTGATATGCATTTATAGCAAACAATAGTGTTAATAGCAGGTGGTTTCTTGGGGGAGGTGGGGGGGATGAATACAGAGATGTAATGTGGCGTCCACTTAGTCCATCCGCTTCTGATGAAGCTATGGTTTATTGAACGTTCTTTAAGTAGCCCCACACATAGGTAAGGACCTGGCGACTAAGATTGTTGGGTTGTGGGTGGGATCCAGTCCAGGTATCCTGGGTTAAGTTACGCATGGTGGTTTACTTCATACCCCACTCTCCCTCAGTCAGGTGAGGACCTGGCATCCTAGGTTTGGTTGCAACCCTATTTTGATTTACAGTACCGTAGGTTAGGGTTGGAGAATTAAAAGAGTGGTTCCTTTGGTTCCTCCTTACAGACCTATAAAGATTTGGCACCCTAGGTTAACTAATACCTGTATTTCACATTTGTGCTTTCCTCGCACAAAAAAGTTAACCACTAGTTTCTCCTTTAATTAGGGTATTACGGGGGTCCAGTAACATTCAAAACACAGATTGGAACGTAGAACTATCATTGGTTTTGAGAGCCAGATCCGCTGTCCCCTGTCATACAATTTTGTATGAGTTATTTAGGCCGTAATTTTCAGCCCAAACACACATTTGTGTACTTGAAACTTAGAAAAGTAAGTTTGGGTCCTTTATTACAGTTGTGGCAAATTTAGGTGCAAACTGTTCTTATCTTGGGTGGGTGTGTGGAGGTTTCAATGAAGTTAAGATCCCTGGTCAAATGCTGGCTCGTTAATTGGTATGGACAAATTTCAATGACTGATCTTTTAAAAATTGTATTTTGTCATGGTCTTGTTTCTAGTAGATTTGCAGAACTGGTGGTGTTATTGGTGATCTATAATGTTGTAGGTTAACTTTTTTGTACGATGTCATTCAGTGGGGATAGGGTTTGTCTTGGTAGGCATTGTGTAAATAGTTCCTGTCAGGGTTAGATAATTAGCACATACCTATAAAGTAATGGAGGTGGAGGTAATCCTTCCTCAAGGAATAAGTTAATGGAAAAAATAGTACTGTACTTTTAATGGAGTATAGATGAGTTCCACTACTGCTGGTTTCAGTTTTTAGGATGGAAGTAGGTGACATAGCAGTTAGGATGAAAGCGTGTAGGTGCTTTGACAACTAAGACT
This sequence comes from Macrobrachium rosenbergii, assembly GCF_040412425.1. Classification (NCBI taxonomy): domain Eukaryota; kingdom Metazoa; phylum Arthropoda; class Malacostraca; order Decapoda; family Palaemonidae; genus Macrobrachium; species Macrobrachium rosenbergii. The sequence continues at coordinate 22,493,260 of NC_089743.1, read as the reverse complement.
TCAAAACTTGGAAGCAAAAAAAAAAAAAAAAATTTTGCATTCGTCATTGTCTGTTAAACAAGGTTATGCTGGAAGATAGTGTTATTTAAATTAAGTTTGATTAAAATGTGGGCTTTTTAAATAACAGATTGTTAGGGTGGTTAAGAATTGTCATTTCGAGGGTGTGAAAAAGTAAAAATTCTGAACTTTTGAGCTGTCTTGTGAGGGGACTTCTTTGCCATGCACAATGCACATTTTCCAATGTGTTAGTGAGAGGTTAGTCATACCCGGACTTTAAGTGTTGAAGTTAGGATAAATTAACCCTTGCCATAAATCTTGCATTAGTACTCTTGCCAAATGTAACCTTTTCACAGTGGAGAAAGGTAAGTGTTAGGGTCTCCTTCATCATGTGTGAGGCATTTATCCACAGCAATACCTTTCAATATCTTGCGTACATTTGGATGCACAATACAGTAATGATGCAGATGTGCACTGTATCTGTGTTTATATTAAGAGGCTGAGGGTCCAATATACTTAAACCTTTCCTATAGACTTTCACCGAGATGCTCCAGATTTGGCACACATATACAGGGCGAGGTAACATTTGTGCTAAAGGCCAAATACGAATTTGTTTTGGAGTCTTATAACTATTCTGGTAATCCCAAAAAATCGCATTTTTTAATCTTTATTGATCATTGTGCGTAGTGGATTAATTATTGGTATGCTGTGGTATATCTTCTAATTATATTTAAGAGGTTATAAATTTAATAGAATTTTGAGTGCATTAACTGATCAGATCTAACTTGAATCGGATCTCGTAAATAGCTATTATTGGTAGTGCTTCACTGTATTACAGGCTATTAAATTTATAGCATAATTACTCAAAGGCTTTAAACAGGCTTCAAAGCAGCCTACTACTACTACTACTACTACTACTCAGCCTTTCAGATTTAACCTTTCAGATTTAACTTTTCAATAGTTTTGCCACATTTTCTTCCTTGAAAATTGCCCTAAAAATAACTTCCCTTGTTCCTTTAGCAATTACTGTAGTTCTTGGACCTCCTGGCTAATTTTTGACAGGCAAATACTGCTAGCTTGTTAAGTTTATGCTTAGTTATTTTAGGCAGATCCTTATTTAATTTTGTGGTTTTATGAGTTTTGAAGTTTTAGAATTTTTTCAGCTGAATACTATTAATTTGCTGAGTATAGAGGGATTATAGTTGAGTAATGCTGTTAAAGGTTGTCAGCATAGACTAGCCAGGTAAGACATTTTCCAATGAATGAAAGTTAGTGGTCTGTAATTTTCCACTGTTATTGGCAGCTGCTGAATCGGTAGTGGTAGTGTTTTAATTGTCTTTTAATTTTCCTTCTAAATTTTTTTATATCTAACCTTGATTAGTTCAGTTATTTAAGCTTTTGTTAGGCTTTGGAATTGTTGTAAATGATAGCCTTCAAAATTTTTGGTGTGCTTAAATAGTGAGGTTGGGGTTGTTCTACATTGGTAAGTTGGGGTTTTTAGAAAATTTATAAACCAGCTAGCATTATGCTGGGTCGAGCTAATTTGTTATGAGGTCAGTTAAGGAGAGATGACCGTTTCAAACTGTTAATATATGGGGAGGTTTGAGATTATGAATGCAGTTCTAGGGCCAGGGTTGGATAGTCTTGCTGTAATTTTATAGCGGGAGTTCTGTATATAGAGGAATAAGTAATTTAAAGAGCTTGAATAACTTAATGGGACTGAATAGTTAACTTTGAAAAAAATTTGAAATTCCCTGAATGTATGGAGTCATTTGGGGAAACTTTTATGGTAACTTTCTATGAAGTTTCCTGTGTCTAGTTTCCATATGGCAAGGATGTGGTGGTTCTTATAGCAGGGTTCTTCTTGTAGGGGGTAGTGTAGTCAGTGCTCCTCACACAGGGCAAAGGTTCTTAAGCATCCCTTCGGCCCCTACCTGCAACACTTAATTCATTCCTTTTATGTACCCCTGTATCTTTCTTCCATCTTAATTTCCATTGTCTTCTAACAAATTTTTCATAGTGAAACTGCGAGATTTTCCTCCTGTTACACCTTCACAACCTTAACTCTTAACGTTTCAGCATTGAATGACCTCAAAAGTCCAAGAACTTGGCCTTTTGTCTAAGTTTTAATTCAGATTCCAATGCAGCAGGGTTATGCATTTGAATTGATAGAATTATGCATGTTAGATTTTTATAAGTTCACTTATGTGAACCTACTGGCAAGAAATGGGTTATATTTTGGTAGATAAATGAAACAGGAAAGAGCTGGACCATACAGGGTATGACTGCTTCACTTCAGAGGATATGCTGTGTCATGTGTAATCTTGAATGTTGTAGTGCAATTTGGCTTTGGAGAAATTAGTCTTCATTAGTCCAGTGTAAAGTGTTTGGTCAAATACATGATTTGATAAGTAGGAATGTGGTACCATATTTTACCTGTTATGGGAATGGTCGAAATGTGAACCTTTTCTAGCCGAAGTTAAACCTGTCTTTGTGAACTTGGTAAGCTATTTGGTTTGTGATATTGGGAATTAGATGTCGTTTCCAAAGGGCAAGAGGACAGTGCCCTGAAAGTAGTGGTAACATCTAGTTTTCACGGCTACTAGGTAAGAATCCAGTGTAATGAGAGACCTTTTTCTTTTTTTACAACGGTGCAAGACATAAACAGGATATTTTGTTTCAGGTTGGAAATATGGATAAAGGTTTGACGTTCATTCTCCTGACACTGATTACCGTGAATGTTGCCGAATCTAGAGTGATACCAAGTGTTTCTGGTAAGTGAGAGGTTAGGTGAACAGTTTTAAATGTATTGGAAAAGTGAAAATTTAAGCTTTGTGTGGTCTCTGGTTAGGTTATTTACTTTTAAGTAAAAAGATTAGTTTTGTTGACTCTGATTTCCTCTACTCTTGTGTTCATTTAAAATTTTTTTTTTTGTTTGACAGATTGAGCCTTCAAATCAATATATATTTTTGTTTACTTTATATCAAAATCAGAAGTTCTATCAAAGTATTTGTTTAATATTTGCTTAATCTTTCTCCTCAGATCTAAATATCTTGCCAGTCCATAGAGGATGCTGTTTTGGTTACCAAAACTATGATCACCTGGATGTAGTACTAACATTGCCAGATGCCTGCCTAAGACTCATTTGTAACAATGGGGAGATTGAAGCACAATATGTTGGAAAGCCAGGGCAGAGGGACTGTATGTAACCAAAGTTTAGTTTGCCATGTATTTTGGGCATCCATTTGTTTTCACTTTAGAACACTCAATGCTGCTTTGATACACTTATGATGGCTTCATTGCTTTCATTGATTACTCTGACAAGGTACAAACATTAACAAACAAAAGCTGCATGTGGCATTCCATCCTAGTCTGGTAATGGGTGTCCTTGTAGAAACGCTCTTCCCTTGGGAAGAGGCAGCATATAAATCTTTGAATTTTGTAAGATACCTGGAACTTGTGTGGTTGTTGGAAAACTGAAGTTTATTAGTTTAGTGTGTTGATGGCTTGTATAAACTGCTGTGACTTCGGGAATGTTTTTTCAGGTTGTGAATTCAATGGCCTGCTTTATGCTGATAAGTCGGAACTACCTCTCCAGTGCTTCACTTTTGAGTGTAGGAAAGGTCATTGGTACACTAATGGCACAATTCATGACTGCTGTAAGTATCATAATGAAGGGTTATTAGCTTACCATTGTTTAAGCATACATTAGTGACTTGAGACTTTAATTTTTCTCATTTCTTGCCCATTTCCAACAGGCAAGCACTGTGCTCTGTACAACGATCCCCACATAAAAACTTTTGATGGGCACAGCTATGATTGGCATGGCACTTGTAATTATTCTGTAGCGCAGCCATCCTTCACCCATTCCCCAGAATTTGGAATATTTAGTGACTTTTCAGCATGTAATGGAAGAGCATCTTGTCTGAGCAGGACTACTTTTAAGGATAACTCCAATACTGTGATTGTTTTTGACCATGGCATGACTTCCAGTGTAAGTAGTACTGATGTTTAAAGGATGATTAAAACTTGCTGGTTAGAAGTAAGCTTTCATATGGAAGTAGTTTGTATATATGGGTAAGCTGGTTTTCTGTTAATGGTTTTAAGTTCAAAATCTTTTTCATTTTTTGTTCCAGTATACAGTGAATGGAGAGCTAAAGACAGTGACTTCATTAGGTGTGAGCCAAGTAACCAGTTCAGTAGGGATACACCCAGTGCTGGTGTGGAAATGCAATCAGTGTCTGGCTATGGCTGGTTCATCACAGTTAACAGTGAGTGGATGTTTTTTATATGCCTCTGTAATGGTAGGTAGTGGATGTTTTGATATTTTATCTATTGCTTTTTAATTAAATTTCTGAAAAGTAGATTTTTAGGCTTTTAGGTGTATATTAGGAAATACTGCAAATGAAGGTGGGACTAATGGAAGATTGTCACTGGACTAAGCTTAATTAATTTAGACCTTGAATATGGGGACTACACATATGCTAGTTAATGGACTAAAGGAAGCTTGATTTTATTAATCTCTACCCCATTAATATGAGGGAAGTAGTGGTAAGTGGTTCCAGATCACAAGAATCTGAGTAGTAGTTTTCTTTTTAAGGTGATTGAGACTAGTAGTTGGTCTGGAATTCTCTTGCAGATTTTAGTATGTCCAAACAGAATGGATGTCTGGGCTCACCCAAGTCACACTGGAAACTTGAATGGACTCTGCGGCCATTTCAGCTCTTACAAGGATGATGATTTTACCACCAGGAATAATATTGTTGAGCCTCTGACCAAGTTCCCTATGGCGTTCCCTTCCTCATGGATGGTAATGTTTTTAAGGAGTTTCATGATGGCCATAATAAAGTGTAGTATTTGTTACCACAGGATTAACTAGTCAGACCTGTTATTTGCAGACTAGTGACCAAGGCAATCCAGCTTGCAGTGATCCATGCCCAGAGTGTTTCAAAAGTGAAACGGTAAGGATGATACCCATCAGGCAAACAACTTCAACATTTTAGCATTTCATTAATGTTTAGATTTCTCTCAATTGTCAGAATCGGATTTTTAATATGTAGGAAGCCTGTATTTCTGATACAAAAACAAAGGAACATTTTTTTTATTCATTAGTTGTGGGGTATGTTTTATCTGTTAGTCAAGGGTATGTTGTGGCTTGCTGCTAAGATACATTTTTTGAAGTTCAATTTTATAGTTTTGAAATTGAGACGTATTACGGTATGTTGTTGCTATGATATTCCGTAAATTTTAAAATACTAAAGATCTGTTAGTTCAATTTAGGAGGATCCGTGTAAAGCAGGTGAGAAGGCAAAGAAAATATATCGAGAAAGATGCAGGAAATCTTTGCGAGATGTGATTCAAGACAATGATAACCTGTCTCAGGTGCATCTTGGTAAATATTTGGTACTTTTTAGTTCTGCATTATGTTGAAAAGTTGCAACAGTATATATTTTTTGTGAAAGTGGCAGAAAATATGTAGGAAACTTGCAGATCGATAGCAGAAATTCACCCAATGCTATTATTTCAGATGCTTGTGCATTTGATGTTTGTGTCATGATCCAAAATGGTGCAGGTGATAAGGATGTGGAAGAATGGCTTAGACAGCTTTTGGAGGTTGTCAGAATGACAAGATTTGTTAGTGGTGGTAGTATCTGTAAGTATGAATAAATATTACAAGGTTTAGTACAGGACACTCCATTACTTGTCAGCCTAGTAATTGTCAGTGTAAGTTTAGTTGCTAAAGTTGCAGTGTTTATATTTTACATGGAAAGTTTGTACCATTTGCTAAATGTTAGTTTTTATCTAAAGTTCCTTGAATAAATTTTAGACTTCACCATGGGTTGACTCCTAGATTGAAATTGTTGAATTTAGTAAATTTTGGTTTTCAGATTATAACCTTTGGTTTTCAGTGTTTGACTTTCAAAACAGGTGATCCTTGTTCGAAAGGCTGCAATAAACTTTACGATCCTGTCTGTGGCACAGACGGTAAAACTTATGGTAATCCATGTATTCTAGAAGTAGCCATTTGCAATGACAAGACCCTTGGCTTGAAGCATAAAGGCGAATGTGGTAAGTCTTCCAGTGCTTCAGAATTTACTTTGTAAAAAAAATGGGTTTAATAAATGGCTTGTTTGATCTATTTTTTGTTGCAGAGCTTTTGGTAATGCAGCTAGTGATACTCCTACCTCAGTTTATTAAAGGAAAATGACAAATCTTGGTAATATAGTTTTTGTAAGGCAAGGGATTGTAAATAAGCTTTAGCTTTCTGAGACTTTTGGCACAGTTTTGTCATTAAGATTACTTATGTTGCCTCAATATGGGACTTACCTTTTTGGTATGATATCCCTTGTTGAATATTTATAACTGCCATTTACAGACTTCAAGCCAGTGAGACATTTAAAATAACTATGTAAGACTATGGGTTTGGTTCCTTGGGGACTTCGTGTCTGGTAATTGTATGAAAGTTGACTTAGGACAAAATATTCCATAATCTTGGGAGAGTGGGTCAGTTCTCTTTAAGGCAATGAGGCATTTTGTACCTAAAAACACTAGCAATAAAGTGGGAGGGCCTGGGAGTATATAGAAGATTTTAAGTTTAGTACAAAATACCACTTCAGTGAAGATCCTCACTACTGATGCTTGCTTGACTTTAGTTTTAAGATTTCATTTAAGGGTAAATTAAATGACATGGTCCTGAGAAACTAATTGTCCTGATCTAACACTAGAGGCGTTAGAGCATCAAATATTGATTCTGGATTCAGAAAACTATAGACTTTAGATCTGCTGACAATATATTGTTGGTTGAATAAAAGTTTCTTTGGCTCAGCATTTATCCATTTATATATAGTTTTGTACTAAAGATACCCTCATTCTGAGGAATGAGGGTCTATGGTTAACACCTGAAATATATTTTCCTCTGAGGATACTTCATACTATGAGGAATTAAGGCCTAGGAATGATACAGTATCTGAGTTATAGCTCTTAACATGAAAATAACATTAATATTACAGATAAACCTTTAACACTGGATCAGAGGAGACATATTTTGCAGCCCCACCGTTGTCGGAGGATTTGGAGCCATTATTAGTTTTCAATGTGGTTTTGTCCTCAGAGGATTTAGTTAGCTTTCATTTTAATTTTGTTTATTTAACAATGTTTAAATAAAATTGCCTTTTTAGTTTTTAGTATAATAAAATGCATATCCTTTCAACAGGAAGATACATGCATACAGGCTTGTCCTGAAAATTATGATCCAGTTTGTGGGACTGATGGAAGAACTTACGGTAACAACTGTGCTCTAGGTGTAGCCTCTTGTATGAACAAGTGCATTGGCTTCAAACATGTTGGAGAATGTAGTAAGTATAAGCCTCCCAATTCTGGTTGGTTTCATGGCTTTTTTATTGATGAAAATAGCAAACTAGGTGTTATCCTGCATACCAGTTTACCCTAAGTTTAAAAAAAAAAAGGGGGGGTTGGTTAAACCAGTGTAAAATGAAGCTTCGAGCCAAACACGAATTGCTTTGGTTGTAGCAGTGAAGAGTTAGTACTGCTGTATTGGGCATAATTTTAATTCAAAGCTCTCAGCTTTACAACTTTGACTGCAGGTCCTGGGTGTCCCATTGAGATATGTACCCTAGAATATAGACCAATTTGTGGTTCCAATGGTGTGACTTACGGAAATGAATGTAGCTTCAATTCTGCTAAGTGTGACAACCCTTGTTTGGAGAAGAGACATGATGGGGAGTGTTGTAAGTAGACTTATTTTAAGTGTTCCACGACTAGACATGGACATTAGAAAGGCAAACTAGTTTTCAAATTGTAATCTCTTTCAACACTGAATTAGTAGATGGAATGGCAAAATGCAGGAAATAACTCGTTCAGCCTTGGTACTTGCTAAAGTTGTGTAGCAAATGGTGCTAAAAGTTGGGGGCCAGGTGCAAAATACAAATTGTAAGTACTTTTGATATTTTATGTATTTATTTGCAATTCAGTGTAATGTAAACTGTGAAGGTAGTCTCTAGAGGCTTTGCTTTGTAGGGGTTATTGTGTGGAGCACTGGGGTTGTTAGCTGTGTTCCTCACCTGGTCAAATCTGTTTTCCTGCACTGTACCAAGGGTTTCTTCATCTGACTTTCCACCCTCTAACAATTTTCCAGCACCTGTTTTAACCTTTCAAACGTTTTAACCTTTCAAACCTCCTGTCCATTTCCCTTTCAGCTTTGAATGACCTCGTAGGTGTCAGTGCTTGGCCTTTGGCCTAAATTCTGTATTCTAATTTTGTAGAGGCCTTTAATAGTATGGATTTTATTATGGGCAAAAGATATGGTTACTTCATTAGTAGTGGCACTGTTTTAAAACTTTTGGAAGTTTCTTTATACTGTATTTGGTTTGAAACGGGCTTGAAACAATGCTTAAAAGTTGAGCAGTAACAATGCAGTACTGTGTACATAAATTGCTAGAGCAGATAAATTTGCTTTTTGGTCTACATTGTTTTAAGTCTAATTTATGATTATATTTATCAAATAGTGAGCCAGATTGGAAGGTCAAGCTCCCAAGAAAGTCCTGATCTTGATGATAACTTGGATCTTGGAAAAATCTTGAATGCAGAAAATGCTGTTAATGCTGAGAATGCTGTTAATGCAGAGAACGCCATCCATGCCAAAAATGCCCTGAGTGCAGAGAATGCCGACAATGCAGTACATGCTAAAAATGCTGGGAATGCTGAAAATGCTGTCAATGCGGAAAATGCAGTAAATGCTATCAATGCAGTGTTTGCCCTAAACTTAGTTAAATCAGACACTGCTGAAAAGCATATAGTTCCCCCGTTGAGATTAGCACCCACAGGGTCTGAAGGGGAGAGAGAGTCGACACTTGGAAGACGTACTTTATCTGCCAATGAAGGGTCTTTGGATGCTGGTTCTACTCACCTTCCTGGTAGGTTGGGTTCAGTTACGTTTGTTAAGTGCAGATTAATCTTGGAAACTGTGTTCATTGTTCCGTATAAAATTTTAAGGAAAATTGACGAACTAGTTATTACTGTACTTCAATAATGCAACTACTAATGTAGTTTTATCTTTACAGCTGAAGTTTGTGATTGTATGAAGAAAAGAAAGCTCCGACTGAGAGATGCCATCCAAGACTTTTCATTTTTGCAAGGCATTATGAATGATGTATATGGGAAAGCTGCAGCTGCATTGGGTAGATTGAGTAATCTCCCATATGTCTTGGAAGGCCAAAGCTCGTATGAGAAAGTACCTTTACCGTGGGTTTTCTGGTCTAAGTTAGAGGAGATGTTGATTGCAGCAGAAAAGGCAGAGGTTGCTATGAACGTGTCAGACCATAAACTTGTAACTGATACGAAGGTGAAAATAGAAGAAAGTTGCCCTATGGATAGTGTTTCTGATATATTCAGACACTTGAATGAAGCTTTCAATGAGATCCTACAAGTTAGGGCAGATTTTGATAATCATGATGTGTCAGTGAACTTGGTTAACCATGTCATAGAAAATATGCACTTTGCACTGGAGAAGCTGGAGAGGGCAGACACACAATTTAGAAGGAATTTGGAGAGGCTTGATGACCGCTGCCCAAACAACGATGTTTAATTGTGCATTACTCGTATAAATAAAACTGTTTTTCTACAATGAAATTAAATTGCCTTTATCAGTGGGTTTTTATGGTTTCAGCTTAAATCTTAGTCTATAAATACTCAAGCCTTCATATCTATGCGTAATGTGAATAATAATGGAGAATTATGTAAGAAGCTAAACTGAAGGCTACCAGGTTTTTGCAGAATTTTTTTGCTGATACTGAATGTAGTCACTCAGTCGTGGATATGCAAACTGCTCCCAGGGACAGAAGGGTTTTGATGAAGCTAGAGTCATTTGATATAAAGGTTTTCCAGAGAAATGCCTTAAGAGCAGAAGTAGTTTTTGATTCTTTCGTTGTGAACACTGATTAATCCTTATTGTAGGCCTATAATTAGGCCTATAACCACAAAGCTGTGCAACTTCCATAGTTGTGATAGGGATAGAAAGACTTCTAAGAAGATTTATAAAAATTGACAAGGTGCCTCTGCAATTTTCTTGTGAAGTCTAGTGTTTTCCTGTTCACAGCTTTTCTATAGAATGTGGAATTGATCTTTCGGAATGGTGATGGGGGGAAGGTAGTGTATTCTTGGGTATGGTTAGCTACATGTAAGAATTCTTAAATTACTTTGTTTGGAATATGGGAGACTGAAGAAATTACCAGTACCAGCTCAACTGTTGAAAAGAGAAATTGAACATTCTCATCAGAGCAAGGCAAATAGGGACTGGATGCATATATTTGGGGGAAAATCATGGGAAAGTTGAGACTTGAGCTTTGTAATTGGAAGCGCCTTTATGGTAATGCCATAAGTTGGAAAGATTTTTTTTTTTTCTTGGTAATGCATAAGTCTCTGGGAAGATGGCAGCACATTTTGATGATCACCTCAAAACCTGATCAAAAGGACTGATATTGTGAATGAAAGGCTTTGCTAATCAGGTTTTGGTTTTTAACTTTATAAATACAAGAACTTACATGACCAGTTCTTTTATAACTGGTTATTTGGAAGTGAATGGGTAGAGCGAGACCAATTGGGAGATGGAGTTGAGCATGATAAATCTAGGGAGGGCTGAAACTAGAAAGCATGGACTCTTGGATGTTATGCCCGCGTCACGCTGGCGATTCCTGACCGTGATTGTCGTAATTTGCTCATTACGAGTGGTAAAACACTAGGTCGACCAAATCGGCATGATTCGTAACAGTGTTGCCGAGTTTGACGACATCCGCCAAGTGATGGCAGATGTGTAAGGCTGCACAGCACCTATACGGTAGAGTCCTAAGTCACCATGTCATGACGCAACAGTGTCGTAATGTCATCGCGACTGACGAAACGACGTCTGCATTTGATGGCGTCGGATGTAACTAGCAATGTCATGTGCCATCCAGTACGACGTATGCCTTGTACTTGGGAACTCGTTGGGATGCGTAGTTGTGTATTTTGGCTCCTCCTTTGGTGGGGATGCGCAGCGGTGTATATTGGTTCCCTTTTTTCCCCCTTTTTGTTTTTGTTCACACAGCAATAAAAAGGAAAGTTGTTCTTGTAACTGTTCCCTAATAATGCCAGAGTAAATACTTTTTGTAGATTTTAAAGATTATTACAATGACATTTTCATGGCACATGACACTGCCGTTGAGTTTGTTGGCACGAGACTTTAAGTCGGGCATAAATCTTCATGAATCTTCATGCCTTCACAGACGTTGCTGTCCTGTAAAAACCATTAGATGTGGGCGTGGCTGAATCATCTCGATATGTCCACTGCTGTCATAAATGTTAATTACACATGACGCCATGGTGTTGTAATTGGCTGATTTTTTTTTTTTTTTTTTTATATATAGAGGCACGAGGCCCCTCAACTAATGCCAAACGGTCACCAAACCCAGCCATTATGACGGTCGCAGTCTTGAATCGCCAATGTGTGATGCGGGCCTTAGTGTAAACTTGGCGAAAGAAAAGGTTTATAGATGATGGTAATGGTAGAAGGGTGTATACTGAGGAATAAAGCTGCCGTTCTTAAAGAAGAGAAGATTAGATGTTAAATATAAATTTGGGTCAGTTCATGATAGTTTTGTAAAACCACAGAGAATTTTATAGTTGGAAAAAATTTAGTAGCAGCAATGGTCTTGGGTTACTGGATAAACGAACTAAGTAGCACAATATGACATGCACTAAAGATAAGACAAATATGAACAGGTAAGGCTAAATAAATTAGATGTAAGCTGGTAATACTGTGGAGAAAAATGACAACTTTTGCACATTGCTAAACCTTGCACCTGCACTTTTACTATGCCCACAATCATAGTTGTGTAAAGTAACGTGCGATCAGAAGAAACTGCATATGCTGAATGAGGGAATGAGAACATTTTTCTGAATTTTTGGACGAGACAATTTTTCAGCAAAAATAGGAATTCAGTGCAACAGTGAAATTTAAGTATCTTTAACCTTTAGCTGAATATATCAGTAATAAATGATTGAGGATTAGGGATGCAGTTTTGTATAATGAGCGAACGTTGTAATGCAAACTGCACAGCAGTAGATTTTCCGAAACACCTTGTTTTGGGCCAAGGGCAGTGCACAGTTCTGCCATACCAAATGTACCTAAACAGTTTTTGTGAATGAATGCATTAGGCTACCAATCTACAACGTGCTAATAGAATCGATTTGTATTTTTTCTAATAGTAAGACCACCTGTAATATTTTTGCACTTGGTTATGGTGTGAACAATTATTTTTTTCTTGAAACTTGACAAATTTTGAACTACGTTGATAGTTTTCCTAAAGGACTCTGGGTCAAGTTAAGCCCTCGAGTCATGTAGAGGGTCTTGGTAAAGGCCTATACGCCTCATTTAGGTGTTGGTAATTTTACAAGCACCATGGAAAGAGCTACCTGTAATAATCTGTGTGCGCATTTATGTATGTATGTATGTATGTGTAATTATTCATTAATAGCGGCGAGAGCGGGAATTGACAAATGTATGTGAATTAGTCTCTGGTTCATAGTAGAAGGCAAGGATTATCTCATGAAAGATCCAAGAGAGGATTTGAATAACCTCGGAAACAACAAAACCATGGAACGTGAGGCGAGAAAAAAAACGTCGCTAGGCTCGCAATCGCATATTTTAAATTCTATCTTGCTCAATAATTGCAAATCTAATTATGAAAATGTCTTCTTACAAGTTACGATGAGATTTTCACTTTTTAATAAAATCTTGTTCTTCAAGAAATAAACCGGATCCCTTAAGAGATTTACTTTGGATGTCTTGGTAAGTAGGCCCAAACAACAACTGTTATTACTCCCAAGGGTAAGGATTATTAAAATGGAATAAATGTTGTAATTTCCAGCCCAGTAGCCTACATTTGGTGGTGCGGAAGGAAACTCCTAAAACGACTAGAAGGATTGGAAATAGTATAGTAGGGAGTATTTTACAACAAAACATTTTTTTACATCAAATAGTGTTTTAATAGTAATGTAAGGTAGAAACATAATGGATTTGTAAAAGAGGCTGGTTCAAGAGTGCGTCTATAGCTCGACACGATCAGGCTGTGTCCGGCGGACAAACGAGAGTTGCCAATTTTACCTACTCTAGCTGACTGGTAGGCGGAATGGTCAACATCGTCAAAAGGGCAGTGCCCGTGTCCGCCGTTAATGAAATTTGTCCGTCGACTTGGTATGGGCGTGAAGCGTTTACATTACTCGTGTGGACAACAGTATGCTGCGTCCGGCAGACAGTGTATGGACATGACTATATATCTAGTAAAACTGCAAAATCAAGTGGCTCTGTAACTAAGAGAGTTTCCTGAAAGGGAGAAGCCTTAACTATGTTCCGTTTGTTTCTTGCAATGTACTGTGGAAGAATAAAGAAAAGGACAGACTGATAAAAGCATGGATTAGGCAGTATACGTTTTGTTTTTCTTTTAGAAGGTACTGGGAATGGTGGTTTTAATATGCTGGCGAGAATGGTTTCTTGTTAACTCAATAAGGAGTGTTAGCCTTTTTTTTTTCCAACAAATACTGAGTGACTTTAGTACATTATCGCATGAGTAGAATAGTGGTTATAATGAGTAGGCTCATTTGTTGTTTATTTTTTGCCGTTTACATGTTTCCTCGAAAGGGGTTTTGAAGCCTAATTAGAAAGCAAAATTGATTATTTCAATTCATGTATGTATTAGCCGTCTCCTGGGTTATTCATTTGATATTTACTAGATTTTCTAATAGATTTTTCTTGGCTTTTAAGGTTATGTTTATACCGGTACTAACAGCTAGGTGAAATGATAAATTATAACCTAATAATCTTCCCTGAAAAGGGTACGTACTTTATTTGCATATGGTATAATTTGCCTGATCTGTGATATTGACCACTCAATCAAATTTTTTAGAACGCAAGACTACATAATGAGACATCATGAATAATGATCTAGGAAAGTCTTTCTGCTACCAAAATAAAAACGTATGATTGTGCGAATAGAGTAAATATGAGCGTGTATTGTTACTTGAATGTCAGTACTGTAATTTACTTCCAACTACGTGTTTAGTTCCCTCTACCACTTCCAAATCTCCTGTGTCCGCAGTTTCTCTTTGGTGTTGCAAGTGGCGCAAGCTATGCAAAATCTTACAGAACTTGGAATTTAAATTAAAACTTTGAAATGTCGTTTGAAGGCGCCCGAGTGGAATTTCTCACTTTTTTTATTGGCGCCGTCCCAATTTTCCCATTTACTCAACATATGAAAAAGGGACCCCAGTACCAGTCGTGCATAATGTAGATAACTCAGAAGAAACGATTTGTCAATAGCTTTCCGATTTCAAGTTAAAGTGTGTATAGCTTGTTTATAGAGGACTTTAAAAACGGGACTCTCTCTCTCTCTCTCTCTCTCTCTCTCTCTCTCTCTCTCTCTCTCTCTCTCTATATATATATATATATATATATATATATATATATATATATATAGTGTGTGTGTGTGTGTTTGTAATCTTTGTGTGCATGCGTGTGAGGAAAAGTGTTATCAATTAGTGCCGTTGGAGCTGTTGAAATAAATGCTGTCGTTTACATATACGAGCAGTTACACTACGAATGCTTTGCCCACGATGTTTCACAGAATGTAAACTGTTTGGTAATAGATTTTAAGCTTAATAAACTACTACGCTAGTTATCTAAAACCATGTTTAGAATAACCAGAGTTATTATAAAACGTGGTGTTACACTGAAATGAAAGAGGCCTATTTCTAAATGTTTAAACCTCATCACACTGTCAATTGTTGTTGAATACGTATGCGTGTCAACCCATAAGGAATGTCAGTAACATCTGTACGTCTATGAATATACATATAATTCTATAAGGCCCGCCCCCCAAAAGTGAAAATTTATGATTCTGACAACCGCGTAAGAGCGCATGAAAAGACATCTGGATGGCACTGAAGATCACAGTGTCACTGACGCTCATGTTGCCGTCTTATTTAGAAACATGCGATTTTTTAAAGGGAGTTTATGAACGTTTATAAAGGACCTGTCAGGTGGGCACTTGTAGGAGTTGATATAGAAATCAGAAGCTTACGAATTTAAAACGAACGTAACCTGTACGCAATGCGGGATAGTTGAAAGCTATGTTGTCGACCATCTTTGACAGTCACTGGACGTAAACCGCGTAATATGCATAATTTTAGGAAAATGGACAGTAAAATTCAATGGTCAGGAAATGACTATGTTCATAACTGTATGTTCTCTGTAGGAATGCAGTGCCATCAATGCACCTCACGCGGTACACTATACATAGGAATTATTTAGGGTCCTTTTCAGCGTCCCTTCGGCCCCTAGCTGGAACCCCTTTCATTCATTTGATTGTGCCTCCGTTCATATTATCTTTCTTCCATCTTACTTTCCACCCCCTCCTAACAATTGTTTCATCGTGCAACTACGAGGTTTTCCTCTTGTTACCCCTGTAAAACCACCTATACTCCAATTTCCCTTTCAGCACTGAATGACCCAGTACGTCCCAGCGCTTGGCTTTTGGCCTAAATTTTATATTCTAATTTCTGTTCCAATAACTGGATGTAAGTTTGCTTGTGCTTGCACTGCTTTTGAATATAAGAGCAGCCATTCTTTGGAAGCTGCAGTAGCACAAAACTAACTTGTGCTAGGTGTATGCTGTAACAAAACTTTTGATGTATTCTGGTGACTACAATGTCAACAAATACGTTTTACGTCAAAAACACTCCGTTGGACTGCGAAGCAGATTTATATTGAACTTAAATTAAGCAATGCTACCGCCATGGTGCGTTTTACAAAAAGGTGGTTAAAACCTGGCTAAACAGTTTAGCTCGGAATTAAAGGGTACTGCGTAGTGAGTAGTCGTGCAGTCCGGTCGCGTCTGCGTTTCGCTCCCTCATCTAGTGCTTAAAAAATACTTTGCTTTGTGATTGTTTGGAAATTTTACATTAACGTCTTGGTGATTATGTTATAAATGCCTTCGTGCCTTGCGGATGGGATAAAAGACAGTGCCTGTGTAGCATATATACAGACGCTAGCAAGGAAAATACTGGCCTTGATCGAGTGAGAATTGAAAATAGCAACCAACTTGGATCTGCGATGTGTCTGCTGATGACTGGAATATCAGTTGAAAACTAAGATCGATTTGGGCTAACACTAGCGTAGAACAGTTGTTGGATACATTTTCTGCAAAATTGGTTTACGTGAAAGGTAGAGGCCATAGGAAAGGGTTATTCTATACCGAGGCGTCGAACTATTAGTATGCTGAAGCATCACTATAATTAGGAGCTCAAGGCAGTAAAGGATTTCGGAGCCTTTGAAGTATCTGACCCAAGATTGTTTCAAGATGCTAAAAACATTCATAGATAGTAACTGCTGCAACAGCGAAAACAAGATTAGCAAAGTTTACAAAATAAACTAACGCAATTTGCAGTCTGAAACGTAGGCGTGCTGAGCGACCCCTCTGTTTCTAGAGTGAGCTGTTACAGGCCAGTAGAGTCAGTAGGGCAACCGTCAATGCGTCGTTTATGTGAATGAGAACGTTAATTAATGGCTTTATCTCATGTAAAGGAGTGTGCTGAGCCCTCTCTTATTGAATAATTATTAACCTTGTGTCTACGAAGGAGTAATCAACAACGAGGTTTATTTCATCGAGTAAGGTAGGCCGAGTTTTCATTTTTGGGTAAAATTTTACTCCAACTCATTGTTGCATTTCGGTCTCTAAAACATAATTTTCCTGTTTTGAACTTGTGCTTTGAATGTTCCTGAATACTAGATAATGGACCCCACCCTTATATGCTACCATTCGAGGAACCACATTGGAAAAGCGAGGGTTATGGGTGGGATTAAAACGCAAGTAAAACACGGATCCATTTAATCTATCCTAACCTGGGGGCTGCGACCTTACCTAGACAGTGTGGGGGAGCCCCGCACCCCCTGGACCCCGAACTAACCTGACTTAGGATAGTGCCCCCTTATTTAGATTTAGACCCCTACCAAATCC
>NC_089743.1:22378697-22471197 GCF_040412425.1 Macrobrachium rosenbergii | reverse complement strand
CGACCTTTGGCTAATTAACGTCTGTCTTTGAGGTTAACTTTTGGCTTCAAGTGACAGGTTACGTGTAATCTTGGTTTGCAGGGCCGTAAAAATTACGTAAATTGAATAATACATGATCAACCAAGACCTCCCACACGTAACATTGGCGACCTTGCGTAGAATCTAAAGTACATTTTAGAGAAAGAATCTGGAGAAAAGAAATTAAAATTACATTAATTCCAAAAATAAAAGTCAGATATTGAACTCCATTTCATTCTTCCAAACAAGGAACGAGGCATAATAATAAGCAGTAAAGAGAATAGTTATAATAACAAGTGTAGCGAGAATTAGCGTAGGTAGGAAAGGGTGCGAGAGCAGAGAGTCATAATTTATAACGTTTAAGACAGGAGATTTTGTGTTCGATTTGAGTCAAGTCGTTCTAACGAATTCAAAGGCCAGAATCGCTGGAGCCCAGTTTCATGTACACAAAGTAATTTAGAAATCGCGTCGGCAATTCCGATCGTTATTGTTTGCATATAGCGGGAATCATTAAAAAAAAAAAAACCGTGTCAGTGAAGTAGCAAACGAACTGAAATAGTAATTTTACAATAAAGGTACCGTTCAACAACGTAAATTTACGCAGGCAGACCAGCATTTCTCTTTTCATTCTTTTGTTTAATGTCCGGGTGAGAATACGATAACAAAAGACACAAAGTTGTTTGGTAATTTAGTTTTCCATCCGTAACGTAAAACGCTATGCATGATTGGTATATTTAAAGTAAAATCTGGATACCTGCATTTGTTTGCGTTGTTTTTGAATTTGTTTGAAAAAGAAAATACCCGCCATCTTGGATCCCTCCGCCATGTTCATGCTGTTGTTTTGAAATTGTTCGAACTGTTTGTGAGAACGCCATTTTGGTGTTCTTCACGCCGAGGTTGTTTTGAAATTTAGGCCTAACGGGACCTTGGCTGCCATCTCAAAGACCTTGTTATTGTGACTCGACTCTGCTCCCGCCACTCTTGGGGCATATTTTTTTCCTTTCAGTAGCGAACCCACCTCCTAATATCTTAGCTAGAAAAAAAAACCAAAAGATAATTTAGGCAGGGAAAGATAGGCCTTAGTTAGGAGTAATAACAAGTTCCTATACGAATACCTACTATAAAAATCATATAAAGAAAATTTAAAATTTTACGATAAACTTTTGTGACGTCGGCTCCCAGGAAAATTAAGATAATAAAGTAATCCCTAAGGAAGCCAAGACGACGCATCTATATCATTTTATTAAGATCCATGCCATTGTGCATGTATAAAATCTTTGTTTACATGTTCTCAAGCAGCAAGAAATTCGCTGATTGAAAATCTCTCTCTCTCTCTCTCTCTCTCTCTCTCTCTCTCTCTCTCTCTCTCTCTCTCTCTCTCTCATTCAATCATTCAAGTATTCAAAGCATTCCTAACCTAAGTGTACGTGACCCTCTTCAAAGAAAGAACAGCCGACACTAGGCTAATTAATTGAATACAATAAACCAAATAAAAGAAACACCTCTGTCCCACAATAGATGAGGACAAGTTAAGAGTAATTACGATACAGTGATAAACTGTCGGTCACGAGTGAGGCCTGCTATCCAGACCGAAGCAAACAGTAGTTTTCACCCTCTGAAAAAGAAGGGGCCAGCACTGGGGCCAGTACTGGGACCAGCCACTCACAAGGATCTTTTAAGAAAAAAAAAAAAAAAACCCAAATTCACTTTATTCCACAGTGCCAATAATTTGCAGCACTCATCACTGGAATAGCTTACTTCTCTATCTCTCTCTCTCTTTACCTTTCCTTTTCTCTCATTCGATTGTTGCACTCTGCAGGGGTGTAGAGTGCCTTTCCTCCCATATAGCCTAGTTGGACTCCAGTAGAGGGTCCCTAGGAACACATTGGCACCATAAGTGCCACCAAGCAAAATCCAGAAAAATAAATAAAAAAACCAAAGGGAACACAGAAGAGAAAGTTCTTCTGGGACCTAACCTGCACCAGTGCCTAGGGATACTGAGTGCCACCAGTGTGACCTGTACACGGCACACCCAAACTACAGTGCCACCTTTTGAAAGGGTGCCACGTCATTGAAGAGACACTTCCTCGCTGCCCAAGCACGCCCAGTCGACCCGGTTAGACGCCCTTCCCCACCAGAACCATGGCAGCAGAGCATTATAAAACCTTCCTGGGGCTGGGGACGGCGGCAGGTCTCACCTGCTCGGAACTTACCACCTGGGTTAAGGAGCAAGTGGACGACTTGGCCAAGCGGGAGAAGGAAGAAAGACTCGAGCAGAGGAAGAGCCGAGCAGAGGGAGCAGAGGAAGTATGAAGGGTGTAGAGGCAAAGGATGAAGAAGAAAGAGAAGAAAGAAGGAGACAGCATGAGTTAGCCTGCAAGGAAACTGAGTTAGCCCTAAAGGAGAAGGAGCTCGAGCTTGAGAGAGCGAAATGGAGAATGCCGAAGCTATGGCTAGCCATCAAGCCTCCAGTCCTACACCTGCTGCATCAAACGCTCCAATTTCGAGCATCAATTCCCTAGTCCCCAAGTGGACTGAGGACGAGCCAGAAGCATGGCTGGAGGAGATCGAGGCTCTTTTCGATAACTACAGCACCACGGAGACGGAGAGAGCCTTAATACTAGCCAAGCATATGGAGGGAAAAGCCAAAGGCAGCGCTTCGCTCACTGGAGAAGAGCCAGAGAGGCAACATGGCGGAAGTTCAGAGAGTCATTACAAAGGCCTACGAGATAACCCCAGAAAAATGGAGACAACGGTTCCGAGGTCTTGCCAAGGAAGTCGGCTGGTCTTGGACGGAATGGGCATGTCACAAAACCCAGTCCGCACACGCTGGTTCGACTCCCTTGGCCTGCACGACGCTTGAGGATCTCTTCAATCGGACCATGCTAGAAGACCTTTTCCAATGTGTGCCAGGGCCTTGCGGTATATCTTAACGATAAACAGCCCTCCACACTTATGGAAGCTTGTCGCATGGCTGATTCATGGGAAACTTTCAATCAGTCGCATAGCACCTCTCAGAAGCGAATCATCCCTCCGGCCTACCTCTCAAACTCCACTCGACCGAAGAATGGACTGCCTAGCAAGACCCTGTGCAACTATTGCAAGAAGGGGGCCACGCTGAAGCTGAATGCCGATACAAACTCGGCACTAATAAGCAGCCTAACCCTACCAGCCAGAACTCCGCTCCCGATTCATCCGCTCAGCCCTCTCCTCCAACAGTTACTGCAGGCCACCGAGCCCATCCAAAAGGCCCGTGCAGATCCTGTGGGGCTGCCAGCCACTACAATGCTGGATCTCCGGCCTGTCCACATCATGTCCCCACCACCAAATTTGTCAACCTAATCAGCACTTCATTTTCTGCTGCTGGTCCGCACCGATCCTTTACCCCGAGAGACTGGAAACCCAGTACATCTCGGTGGCCCCTCTTCAGAGCACTAGCCTGCCAGTGACCCTTCCGGTCACAGTAGACACTGCGGCAGACATTAGCCTGATCACTAGGGCCCAAGTGCCAGCCGGTGCCATGGTTGACGAAGAAACCCGGTGGGAAATGAAGTGGATAGAGGGCCACACCATCACCGTTCCTACGGTCCAACTCCAGGTAATGACACCTTGGGGCACGATACCCCACCGCCTTGGCGTGGTAGGTGGAATTCGCCCGAGTGGTCTTCTTGTTGGTCGGGATTTTTCTCTGCGGAAGCCCGTTACCAACGCCACTCCGCAGCCACGCGTTACCTCCTCCACAGAGGCCCCAGTTAAAACTCCCAACAATGACAAACCTCCACCTTCCGCCCACCAAAGTGGTCCGCGGAAGGGGCACAACCCAAACTATTCCAGGCCTAGCCTCTCCAATCGCGAAGGGCTGGCCCACCAAGAGGTCCTCCCCTCCGCGAAGAGAGATTCAGGAGGAGCAGTACCGCTGCAGGACGTGCCAGCGGGCAGACCACTCCACAAATTGGGAGGGCTGCCCAAGCAAGCAACGCCCAGCGGACGCCCCGAACAAAACTCAGGAGAGGCTACGATCTCCTGCTGGGGCAGGAATCTCTGCGCAGCCAACCCAAGTCGTCCGAGAGGTATTGCACCTCCGGACCCCTCATCAGGCATGCCTGACTCAACTGCTGCCAGTGCCACTTGCGAGCACTGAGCAGTGCCAGACTCCGTCCGTCCCACGGACGTTGAGCTACCAATGGAAAAGGCCCTATGCCGGGTCTAAATCATGAGGCGAATCCTCCTCCGGGAGATTTAGGATTCCCCATGCAGTTGATCATTGCGACTGGAGAGCCTCCAGCACCGGAAACTTCTTCTTTGCAAAATTTGACTCCAGGATGAACCCTGGAGGATCGAAATGGTACCCCTTCCTTGGAAGACCAGGAACTGGCATCCTCGGACGCAGAAGTCGAGATCGCTCTCGCTCCGGTTGTCGCAGCAGCTGGAGTAGGGAGTCCTCCCGCAGCTTTTGCAGTTGCCCCTGACTTCGCGCCCGCTAGCCCTTCTGGCCTGTCCCCGGAGTCGGTGCTCATCACCTGCTAGGCCAGCTACTGATAGGCCTTGGAGGAAACCGAAGAAGAAGAAGAAGGGGCGGAAGAGAGCCCAGTAGTTGCCGAGCTATACGCTCATCCTGGCACTAGTGCCCTCTCGGCACAGTGCCCTAACATCTAAGAGTGATCCTGGCCCCTTGCCCAGAGGAGGTAGCCAGTGTGATCTCTTCCTTTTACTTGTACCTAGCCTAGGCCGCCTTAAAGTACGGTACATCAATTTAGTAGCCTTGTTCTTTCCACTTACCACCGAGCCGCAGTAATCATGTAAGTAGCATAAATAATTTCAGTAATCTTAACTATTGTGAAACGAGCCACGATACTCGTGACACGCATGGCCTAAGACCTCAGTGAGGCACCCATTTATCATATGAGGCAACCCTCATGAATTAACTAGTAAATTTTAATTGTATTAAACATAAACCATGTTGTAATTTAGTTAGAATATTAACTCTTATGTTGGTGCTACGGTCGGGTTAGGATAGGTTAGGCTAGGGAATATCATAGAATGTACCACTAGGCTAGGTCTAAAACACATCATGATTGTAGGAGGTAGCCTATAATAACCGTGAGCACCTTCCAGTACTATTAGAATTAGGTAAAGTAGTGAATACAGCTCATATCCTATCTAGGGTTAGGTAGTTCTGTAGCTAGGTAGGCTAACCAGGACTAATCTGCTCAGGGGAAGGAGAGTAACCTACGAGAGGCGAACAGCTTGTTTAGTATAGACCTTCACGCCCGAAAAGGGAGTGAAGGCCCTCTTAAGGGGGAGCTTTTATAAATATTACTGCTGTTCGCCCTCGATGTATTTAGGTGTAGGAATATTAGTCCGATTGACCTCGACAGAGAACATCTCTGCCCACTTGGGTAGGCTAGGCAATTAAAAATAACAATCACCGCAGTAGACAAATGGCGCGCATAGGCTGGAAAGTTTATAAACAAAATATGCTAGGGCATTAGGGACCTAAGCCTCAGAGAGGGTTTACGCTCAATGACCCTAGTTATGGTGGCCCTTAAGCTTTATTCTATGCATTCGACGATGCCTTTGTCAAGGTCGGATTGCCCGGGCGGTATAAGGCCTCCTCTGGAAGGGAACGAGCGAGGTCGGGTCAGAGAGATCCCAGCGGTCACTGAACCAGGGTGACGCTGCGTGCGTCCGAAGCGATATTCTTTGTTCTTTATTACTTTTACTCCTACGTCTAACTTAATTAGTGAATTGGGAAGACTGCCAGAATACGACTCCTGAGGTCCCTCGTTTGCGCGCAGCGACTTCGACATTCACGGTAAGTCCAATTCTTGTTGAAGCTTCGTCGATTGACTAGTACTTTTCTGTATTTCACATTTTTTCTTTGTTTTCTTCCTTCAGCCACCACTTTAGGGTATATGTGTTTCACGAAGTCTAGATTAAGCCTAAATTATTATATTGTTAGCTTCAACCCCGTTATTCCAGTAAAATACCTAGGATTTAGGGTAAGCAAAATCAGGTTAAATTTTGATGCTTTTGTATGCCTCGCGTCCGAATGTTTGGAAGAACCGTTGCGTTTAAAATCAAATTCATCTCAAATATTTTTGTTAAGGTTAATTACCCTTAACTGGCGACCTTTGGCTAATTAACGACTGTCTTTGAGGTTAACTTTTGGCTTCAAGTGGCAGGTTACGTGTAATCTTGGTTTGCAGGGCCGTAAAATTACGTAAATTGAATAATACATGATCAACCAAGACCTCACACGTAACAATATATATATATATATATATATATATATATATATATATATATATATATATATATATATATATATATATATATATATATATATATATATATATATATATATAACAGATTAAGATAAAAACAGTTGGATAGCAGTATTTTGATTATTCAGACTAGGTATGTGTTGCTTTATCATCAATGTTTCCAAGGTCAAAAGGTCATTTGCATAGCAATTTTGGGCAATAATTTCAAGTCTCCATCAACTCCCTACCCTTTTCTATCCATGGTTCCAACAAAAGTGAATAGTAACACATTTCTGCTTCTTTGTGAAATGAAATCAGCATTAACCCATAACTTGAAATTTTTCTAATTAATTCAAAGCATTCACAAGAAACTTAGGACTAACTGAATTTACTAAGTAATACCAATATCGCCTGGGTTATTAAATGCATAAAACTATTTCAAAATGTGAATGTATCAAAAAAGAAAATACTAATAATACACAGGCCATCTGTTTCATGTTACCTTATATGCTGGTTATTATATCTTGGAGGCATTGGTAGATCAGAAGGAGCACATGGAAGAAGGTCTAATGGAGACCCTGTCAACCAAGAAGTAGGCTTTCCTTCACCAGCACTGTTCCAAACCATTGCAGTTGGACAATCCAGGTAATGGCCTGTACATCGAAAGAAGAAATTCATATATAAATAAGCTGTCTGTCATTTTACGTTCCTTAAAAATAACTATACTAATTAGGATTCACAGATACAACAAATATTTTTGCTAATGCCTGTTGGGTGAAGAGCCTAACACCTTATCACTTTATGAGTTGTTAATCAGATGGTTGAGACAAGCTTCAGTGTGAAGGCTACTGTCTCACCAACCAACAAGCATTACATTTTCACCCGATAGGCCAGAGTATGTCTGCCAATTGGTGAAGTAGGGCTGAGGACAATTAAAATTCTGATAGGGCCATATGCATAGAACTTGAAAAAGTAACAAATTTACATGTGCCTACATGAATTAGAAACCTATTTTTCCTGGTAATTCCACACAGCTACTTGAAGAAATAGCAGGACTTGTTCATTCTTCTACTGTTATTTTCAGTCAACTGAAACCATCCTCACCTCAGGTGAACTATAACTTTGGTTAGCCTCACAAAATTCTAAATCATCTTTAAGATTCCATGAATTTAAAATAATTTTTAAGTTTCAGAGATCAAATATATTTTAACCAAATCCTACGGCTACTAAGAGTGCTGCCTTAACTAGCAAGGTAGTGTTTATAATGAGTGGCAAAGGAAATATTCCACTTCTCACTTGTCAAATGCTCTCACTATTTCATTCAGACTGCAGATCAGGAATCAATAAAATGTACCTAGTTTTTTTGTGTCCATAAAACTAACAGAGCTCTCAGAAAAAATCAAATGGCTATTTACAATATGGACAGATTAGAAGGACTCCTTGCTTTACAGCCTCAACTACCTGCAGAACTCAAGTTGATAATCAGTACCTAAAACTTGATTGAGATCTAGGATATCTACTTCAATTATTTCATACACATAAGCCTCAGATATTACATGTGTGATTTGTGTAGTTGTCCTTAAGCTATCGCATTCTGAACTACACTTTCATACACTGGCATAAAATAAGCTTTCCTACAATCAATGGGCAACAACAGGGTGGACTGTAATCTTGAATGATGGTGATGATAATTATGCTTATGACTAACAACCTAACCAAGGTGGTAAAAATCTGAGTGATACACTAGAACTGAGGTTACGATTTTTTTTTATTTACTATATTTACTCTACATCAAAATTTTTCAAGATGTAAGATTCATGACATCAATCTATAAAGACTGCCTAATATTTAAAACATCAACAAAACAGCAGGCTCCACACTATTTTAGCTCAGCTGGGTAGAACGCTATAATGAGAAGCACAGAACATGGTTTATGACTTTGTACAGCACAACATTCAAGTAGTTGGCCATTGTCTCCGTTCACACTCCGCAAGAACACATAGGATACATATTCCATGTAGTGACAGCTTTTAATTGCATTACAGAGTTCAGTGCCTATGAACTCTGAATGATTAAATACTGTGACTCCCGAAGTTGCCCTAAAAAGTTCATTTTATTGTGAATCTTCAGGAAGCTGTTTGGTGTATTGTATTAGTGTTGTGAGGCTGTTAAAAAAAAAAAGTGCAATGGACAGTTTCCAAGTGCCAACAGAATTGCTAAGGTTTTGGATTTGCCCAGCTGACTACATCTATGGTCCTACCAATAATTAATGACATTTTTGTAGTGGGGCAGGCATAATCACATATGGCTACCAAGAGGATCAATAACATGTGGGGCGCTGCCCTACACGAGATGGAGAGGGTCCTGATCATCTAGATTAAGTACATGCCTAAGAGGTAGGCCCTTTGTTGGCCGAGTCGGTTGAGCTTTAGACCGTCATTCGATGGGCGGAGTTCACCGGAATACGGCTGATGAAGAGTTAGAGGAATTTATTTCTGGTGATAGAAATTCATTTCTCGCTATAATGGTTTGATTCCACAATAAGCTGTAGGTCCCATTGCTAAGTAACCAATTGGTTCTTAGCCACGTAAAATAAGTCTAATCCTTGTGGGCCAGCCCTAGGAGAGCTGTTAATCAGCTCAGTGGTCTGGTAAAACTAAGGTATACTTAACTTTTTCTACAAAGATGATAATGAAGAATTCTTTACCTTAGCTTATTAAGTGCAGTCTTAAAAACTCAAAGAGCATGTTCAAGGACCAGATCACTTGATCTTCCCAAGTCACTTCTTGCAAAATAGCTTTTAACAACACTGGGCACAGCTGCTAGCTGATGAAGATCCTAATAAGGATTTGTGACAGTGCATGGTATACAGACACAAGCAAGTCCTTGATTCCAGAGAAACAAGACTTGCGGGAGATGCCTCTTAAGAACTTTGTCTCCTGGGAGGATACCCTGGGATTCAAGACAACCAAGGAATGTATCTACATTTAATAGCTCTGATGAAAATAGTGATCTCAAGCTAATGGTCTTTTCCATTACCATTCAATGAAACTAAGGGATTTGTTAATAGCATCCCTATGAAACTTGAATCTACCTAAGACAAGGATGGTGACATCCGATAACCACTGCTACAAGGTTAGCAATGCTTGAGCAGTATGCTAGATGGAATTAATTTCCATATGATTCCTCCACCTCATACATAATGCTTCTAGTTATCCAAGGGCCATGGAGGACTGATTAGAGTACAATATCAATGTGTTGTTCTTGTCTCTTAACATCGCCCTATCATCCAACACATGGAACAAGGAATCATCTCAGCACTCAAGAATATGTAAGTAGATAGTCTAGTGTCTCAATAATTACCCTGACAGAATAGTAAAAGAGCTTGCAAAGAACTTTAAGAATTTCAGTGCATTGGACAACTTTAGTCGCAATAGAATTTGCACCTCTTCATGACAGCAAGCCAAGTGACAAACATTAACCTTATAATCCCATGCAGATGATGAATTTGGCCATCAACTGCTTGTTATCTGTTTTTCTGCAAAATACTGACTCAGAAAATACACATCCAAAAGCTTTTCATTTTTACCAAGGATATGATAGGTTTGTATTGAATATGATGTGTGCAAAGTCATGATACTGTATACAGGTTTGTTTTATGGTCAAATATTTCAATAGTATCAATTCTGAGCATTGTATCAGGTCTTTCAGGTGAAAAACAGTTTAAGAGCTCAGCTGCCATTCAGAGTCATAAAAGGAGGTCCCTTCTGGACTATAGAGGGGTCCCTCCTGAACCTCCTGGGCAAGAAAACCAGTTTTTACCATCCTCTCTCTGTTCTCTCTCTCTCTCTCTCTCTCTTCTAGCTCTCTCTCTCTCTTCTCTCTCATTTATTTCTCTTATTTATTATTTAATCTTATTACATATTTAATCTTACAGTGTTATTATTATTATCATTATTTAATCTTATTAATTTAATATTAAATATTTGAAAATTAGTAAATAATTTTTAATCATAAAAATCTATTTATCATGAAAATAACATGTCAAAATAGTTAGTTACAGTCCACATACAGTGTGTTCTGATTCCTGCCTTAAAATCAGCCACAAGAAAGGTAAAGGAGAATTTAACTGGAAAAATCACATACTTTTGCAACTAATTCATATAAAGAAACCACCTCTTTGTATCATTCCTTGTTTTGAGGTATATCATAACCACAAAATAAAAAAGAAGTGTTGTCACTGTGGAAAATTTATTAATTGTGTACATAAAAGTAGTCAAGTGTTACTTAGACATAAAAAAAAAAAAAATTTTTGTATCCTCTTCATTGTTTCCCCCTTTTGTAAACAATATAGAAGAGACCTTGACAAACTACAATTTTCAAGCTTTAACACACACACACACACACACACACACACACACTGGGACACACACACACACCAGACCAGTGAGTATACTAAAAGGAAAGCGTGCTAATAATAGATGATTTATTGAATATATATCTCTCTAAAATTAAATCACCAGAGGTTTCGCTGAAGAAATATAATTATCAGTGCCATTCAGTCTTTAATAATGCCTCAAGGGGCTGAGGTAGGATAAACCATAGCCCCACAGCCATATTTTAAGTGAAAGAAAGAAGTCTGATCATGGGGCTCCTGACAAAGTCAGGCTGCACTCTCAAACGTCCGGTTGGGCCTGTTTACCTCAAACGAATGGTACCATTATGGTAGGGTGGCTCAACTAGGCTAAATATACTTGATAGGACTAAGAGCACTGCATGAATCATGATCATACCTACTCTCATCATCTTCAGCAATGCCAGATCGAATGACAAGAGTCCTAAATCCCCATACACAAGAACATTTGTGTGAATCTGTGCCAGTTCCATAGAAACAGTTTTTTTTCTAAAATATTAATATTGTATGTTTGTTTTTATCAGGTAAAATTTTTGCAATATCATGGTTGACTCTGATCCAAAAGCTCTAACTATTGCTTTGAAGAATACTCCAATCATGCAATGGAAAATCTTCTTGGTAACTCAAGACAGTGACTCAAATGGTTGGACACAAATAAAGAGGGCAAAATGAACCTGAATAAATAAAGATTTCAGAGATACAATACTGAATTCTGAAATAAGTTCAAAATCTTTACATAACAACACAGAATATAAAGCAAAATGACAACAGAAAAAATATTTCAAGTAATATTCTGTCATTGAAAATATCGGAGGATGAACTATTGAAAGGGATAGCTGGAGATATCAGAATATAATCAATGTAAATGCTAAGAGAAGGTACTTTCAAATTTTCATAAATTTGTCATCTGAATAGTGAATGTTAAGAGAATGTACTTTCAAAAAGATCTTATTATCATATCAGAATACTTATTCATGTTTGAAATGATAACTTCCTGGCAAAATAACAACTACAATTTTCTTATATTTATTTAAAATTTTGTTTCATATTGATTAAATATACATTTGCAATATCATGTCTGCTTTTCTAAAATCCATTTTCCTAACTATGATCCAGTATTGGTGAGAATAATTTATCATGGGTTTGAACAATATTTTTATTAAATAAATTACTATTCAAATAGAAGTACACAAATAAAGAGGGCAAAATAATTTGAAATGAAACATTACTGAATTTTAAATAAGTCCAAAATAAATGCAAGAAGAGACATTTACTTAGTAACATACATCAAGCAAGTTATGATCAGGAAATAACAAAATCATGTTCTCCTGCCAATGCACTGAGGATTCAGTGAAAATATTCTTTCAGCATGTTATGTTGTTCTTTTGAAATCTGATGGTTTGGAATGTTGCTGATAAGATTTGGAAGGGTGCTCCTGGGAGGATGAGGTCACGCGGCAGTGAAAGGTAGTGAAAGCATGTTTGAAGGGTGCTAACCTGATCTCCTTCTTGTAGTTATGCATGAACAATTGTTTATCATATTGTGCAGAACAGATGGAAGACAGAACATGAATTAAAGTACTCTAAATGGTCAGGCTTCAGCATATGGCCTGTGGAAACTCGGAATCTGTTTGCCAGAATGCCTAAAGTGCATTCTCCACCATCCTGTCCTGCATGCCCTAACTAACCTGTGAGTTGTAAATCTGGAATTTTCTCTCACAAAATGGACAGGCCTCAGTTTTAAACATCTTCAAACATATATTAATCAAAACAGCTAATGCATCACCACCCAATAATTAAATAGGACACAGGAAATCCATTTGAAAACCTGGCAGGGCATCAGATATTCATAAGATTTGCATTGTTTGCATATCAGCATTTAAGACACAAGTCGGATCTGAAGTAAGAAAATGAATATTGTATAGGTACTCTGAAAAATGGCACCCATTTTTCTAAATAAAGGAAAATCCAAAAATTGCATCAGACTGAAACTATACCATGTATGAGAACATGATGTAGTTGATAGTAATGGCCGATGGGCTGATGACAAGCTAAATGTTTGCCATCTATAGCTCATCAGCTTGCAATGGCATTCATGTTTGTACAACACACCAACACCCTCTCCTCCTTGACCATTTATAGGCACAATCACCAGAAAATGGGATAATGCTTCACACTAAGCCTGGCTGACAGACCATGTACACAACTTTGAATGATTAACAAAAAGGTCCTGACATTACCCATTGGCTCTCAAAAAACTGCAGAAGTGTCTCTGATCCTGGTAATAAAGCACTAACCTTTGAAGGGAAGGGTGCCATTCCAATTCACTCCATTTACCTCCTGAGGATCAAAAAATCTTGCATTTGTCTGTAGAAGCCATTATAAAGGAGGAAAAAGGTGGAGAAATATGTTCAATACTGGCCAAACCTGGTAAAATGGATCTTCAAAAAGACCCAGGCCCTAAGACAATGGCTAGAATTCTCTCAAAGCCACTAGTGTGGAAGATGTATCCTCGAACTCTTCCAGCTCCCTTCTTATTTTATACCCCGCCAGCTCTGGCCACTCATCTGTAATAAGGTGCCTAAGACAGTGGTCAAGTGCTGACCAAAAATTTTTGACATATGGGATATGCATGATCCCCATCTTGTCAAATGGACAAAAATTATATCCCTCCTTGCCTGCCTCAACCAACTCCCAGCAACCTCAAGAATGGGCACCCCCACAAGGAACCTGTGTGTGGGTACTATTGTAAGAGAACAGGGCACCCCACTGAACAGTGCCGCTTGAAGGCTGAGAATCAGCCAGAAGACAGTTCTACGTCCTCAAATGGGTTGGTCAACAAGCCACACCTGGGTCACAGATGAAGGGTAATAGGGCATGCTCCTCCGATGGGACAGTGCCAGGTTAGATTATAGCTGGGCTTAACCTTAAAGTCGATGGGCACTCCGCCCAATGGGCAAAATACCCTAATAATAGTAAGTCAAAAACGCCTGCCATTGCAATGGCAGTCACTGACCCAACATCCTTAAGGTCCTCCAGTCCAGGGTCCCATTTATATGGCACAAACAAGGTGGGTGCCCAACCAACCAGTTTAAGGCATTTGATGATTCTGGCGCACAAATATCCCTCAAAAGGGAAGACAAAGTTTCCATTGAGCTAACTAAAAGTTATAAACTCGTCACGATTGAAGGTGTCAATCACTTTAAGATGATACTTTTCTACTGTCAGGTTGAGGATCACAATACCTCATAGATCTGAAATCTGCAACCTTGCAGTCACCAGATACATTCTTGGAGGTTATGACCTCCTCCTGGGGCAGGACTCCCAGTCCCCATTTAAGTTACAGCAATCCAGGGGTCCAAATCCCTCAAATCATTTATTAGGCATGAGTAAGCCTCAAACACCTGCATTTGTTCCACTGCCAGATCCCATTCTGGTGCTGGGCCCTGCCCCAGTGCCAGTGCCAGGGCCCTGTAGATCCCCTCCAGGTTGATCCCACACCTGATTCACAATCTCTGCCAGTGAGGGAGCAGAGTGCACTGAGCAGTGCCTTCTTTCCGTCCATCCTGAACAACAAGCAAATTCCAAATCAATTATTGTGCCTGGTCCTGCCTTAGTGCCAATGCCAGAGCACGCCCCTGATCTCCATTCCCGTGATCCCAGTCTGGGCCCTCTCTCTTCTCCCGGCTTGGCTCCATTACCAATGCTGGTAAGAGAGACGGATCCTTCCTACCACAGCGGAAGCTCACCCAAAAAAAGAAAGTGACCTCACAACCCGTGCTTTTGAAAGCTGGTCACTCATAGTCAGAAATTTCTATACACCTCTCACGTCCCCATGACCGCATCGCTGTCTCAGTGCGCCGCCAGACACAACAGTGAAAATCTGGATTCTGCCATGTCTCAAATGGCTGATGAACTCAGGAACTGCCTTAGATCATGGTAGAGCTTGTCAAAGGGCCCCTATGTCAGCCATCAAAGAAGCGACACAGGTGATAATTTCAAATATCCTTGGCTCGGTTCCACTGATTCTATGCATTTGCCAAGACAAACATCAAGGTAAGAGAGGTCTGTGGAGGAAATAAAAGAGGGCGTCAATAAAACCAGGTAGCTTTAACAAAAAGTCCTGAGCTCTCCTGGCAAAAGAAAAAACTCAAGTGCCATCCCTTTTACATGAAGACATTGGCACCTCTATCCAGGAGTTAGGATGTCATGGTCCTTCACCTATTTATTTTCCTTATGACTCTATCCATTATTCATTTCCTTTAACATTTCCCTTCCTTACTTTTGATTAATACTCACATTTATTATATACCTTACCAAGGCCCCCGTTTTACTTTAATCACCTCTGCCAATGCAAAGTGCCATTGACAGATATGACAACTGTATAAGTCCTATGACTTCCCTTTCATGCCTACCGACACATGATGAATTTGAAATACGATGTGCCATCGCCATTAGTTATTATATGAGTGCCAACTTGGCACAATGCCATTATTGTAGATGCTGGTAAATGATCCTGCCATAGGAGTCTTGCCCCCCGGCTACCTTTGTGGCCTTCTTGGGCTAAGAATGAACTTAGCTGTTTTCCATAGGCTAAGGAATGAAATTTTGGCATATTTGATCATCATCCTTTTTTAACAATCATTGATTACTCTGATTCTGTCACCTATTCTCTTTGTGAATCTCTGTAATAAATCTCGAGTCTCAGACTCGTGATCTTGTGTTTAATAATGCTTGAATGGCACTGAGCTGTTGCTCAAGTATCATGGAAACACCTAACCAAGACCACGTTTACCTTACTGTAATGCCTCTTCAAGGCAGACTAACTGCATGTGGGCAAAATTCGTAATTGAATATTATTAAGAGTGCATGAACTATCTCTGGAATTAACCTAGTGTTAATTCATTGTTTTAACTATACCATTACGTTGTGAGGATATTCTGATTAACGCTGCCTTAACGTAATAGGAATTTAATGATAAAAATGTCATTTCTAGCAGCAAGTATTTATCCTGCATTAACGTAAATGTCAGTGTTGTTTTGCCTCCTGAAATTTATTGCTTCACAGAAATTTAAGTCAAATTACAAGGCACCAAAGAGAAATGAGGGAGAAGTAAAGCAAAGTCTTTAAGTGAGTTTGCTTGCTGGTAATCATTCTCACCTGATCTGGGGTGTGAATGCTAACTTGGTTGGGGAGGTGTGACGGATGGAACCTCTTTCCATGCCGCCTCACCCATTTTTACATCTGTAACATAACTGAGAAAGAAGTAAAATTCATTTCAATTGTTTTAATTACTAGTACTGTGGGTTTCCACTTGCCCCTTCATAAACTCTCGCCTTCATTCCCCAAAATGGTTAAGCCTAACCCTTGTCTCTGTTTCTCTGTTCAAATGACTGCCTAAGGCCTTGGTTCCAGGTGACCGTCGTACCCTCTTGGTGTCAAGCAGCAGCAAGGGAGGAACCAAAAAAAGAGAAAGTAGATGCTGCTCGCCATGTTAACCCTCCACAAGGTTAACTGATGCCATGCGGTCTACATAGAAAAAGTGACGAAGATTGACCTTTGCGCCATCTACAACAGACGCAATGCGTAATCTCCGAGGTTATGTATAGACGATGCAGCGGCATGTCCTTACCCTTGCCTGACCCTTGAACCTTCCATGTGTTTGACCCAGAGGTTCAAACCAGTATGCTTTTGTCATGGCATTTCCTTTAATTCCCTCCTCCATCGCCAGCACTCTTTTGAACGAGGACTCCATCATCTTGACGAAGGTAATGTACCGGAATAAGGTTTCTTAGTCACGATTCCTGTTATTTCTCTGTCTGATTTTCAATTATTTTCCATTGTGCGATCACCTTCAGCAAATTTGGGTTGGAGCATTCAATGTTAACGTAATTATGCATTTAGTGTTGAACTGAGTTATTTGGCAGCATCTGTGCATTTCCTCAGTTCCCTTTGAGTGTCTTATTATTCTTGCAAGTACCGTCTTGCATATATTGCAGATAGGCCTCGACTGTGGAATCACTTGGCCTCATCCACATGCAGTCCCCCTTCTACCCCCACTGCAATGTTTCCTGTTATGAAGACATCATCGGCGTAGAATATTTATTGTGTACGATTCATTCATTTAGCAGGCCCTTATTATTACCTGCCCAGTAATTCGTCATTCTTCTGATCTGTGTTTGTTAAGTAAATATAATTAGTTAAGAGACCCCTTGAGTTTACTTAATTTTCCCTCGCAGGAAGAAGGCCCTAAGCCACAGATTTTCCCTTGCTCTGTCTACAAAGATGCCCTAACATTGAGTCAGATGTGTAATAAATACAGTAGATTTCTTGATAATGTATATAAAAGTGTATGCATGTGCATAATATATATATTATATATATATATATATATATATATATATATATATATATATATATATATATATATATATATATATATATATATATATATATATATATATATATATATATATATATATACATCATACATATATATATATGTATAATTACTCAGTAATTAGCTACTTGGAAATCTTAGCTTAATGATAAATAATATTGCCAAGACCAGGAAGAACATTCTTTATTGTACAAGCTTTCGAGGTATAAAACCTCATCATCAGGCTGAAAAAACCGACAAGGATGAGAATCAATAAAATTACAATAAAATGAATTGTCATAATAAATCTTCAGCAAAATACTAACGAAATATATAAAATGAACAAGTAAATAACTAAAAGGGTGAGACGTAAAAAATAACGAAAAATTAAAAACACAAACATAAAAATATGAAAATAAAACTAAAGTGAAATGTAAACAAACTACCACTCACAAAGTAAAATATTTAACGACCTAATTGAGTACCTACTATGAAATTACACGATAGCTAGTTGAATACCAGACGAGTTGTTGTTCAATTCCGGCTTCATCTTTTTAATAGTCAGCGACTCTGAAATTAAAAGGTCCAGTCTATTTGAACAAAAGACAGTACCCGAAAATCCAGGTCAGTGAAAGGATGGTCCTGTGTTAAACTGTGTTCTCTAATGGCAGAAAAGTGGTGGTTTGGAAAGGGAAACCTAGTTCTAATAGAAAGACCTCTGTGTTCCAAAATTCTGTGTCTGAGCCAGCAGGAACTAGATCCCACGTATCGCAGACCACACTGCGAACAAGTGAACAAGTAAACGACACAGGAATTAAGGTCCACAGGCAGAGTAGGCTTCTCTCAAAAGTGATCTTATTGTAAAAGCATTACAGAAAACAAACCGGAAACTGATTTGAGGAAACAATGCTTCAGTATTTCTTGTAACTTTTTCGGACCATATAGCTACTATGATGACCAAGGTAAGGCAATTTAATGTACTTTACATCTTTACTAGCAGTACTGTACACCGGTCTGGGACAAAACTTTTCATTTAAAAAATTTTCAGAACTTTGTAAAATACAAAAATGGGATATGAGTTTTCAGAAAAATAATTCTGGAGGAAAACCATATCTTGATGAAATAAATTAAAAAACAACAAACATTTGTAGGCTCTATTAATCAAAGTGCGTATTGAGTTCATCTTATACAAGTTTGGCGAAAAACTGGCTTGGGATTGAATTACCTCACTTTTTCGCCAAAGTTGTATAAGATGAACTCAATACGCACTTTGAAAAATAGAGCCTACAATGTTTGTTGCGATTTTAATTTATTTCATCAAGATATGGTTTTCCTCCATAATTATTTTTCTGAAAACTCATATCCCATTTTTGTATTTTACAAAGTTCTGAAAAATTTTTAAATGAAAAGTTTTGTCCCAGACCGGTGTACAGTACTGCTAGTAAAGATGTAAAGTACATTAAATTGCCTTACCTTTGGTCATAGTATATATGGTCCAAAAAGTTACAAGAAATATAAGCATCAAATCAGTTTCGGTTTGTTTTCTGTAATGCTTTTACAATAAGATCACTTTTATATATACTCTGCCTGTGGATAATTCCTGTATCGTTTACTTGTTCATAGTGTGGTCTGCGATACGTGGATCTAGTTCCTGCTGGCTCAGACAGAATTTTGGAACACAGAGGTCTTTCTATTTATCTTTCCAAACCATGCCATTAGAGAACACATTAACACAGG
This sequence comes from Macrobrachium rosenbergii, assembly GCF_040412425.1. NCBI lineage: Eukaryota > Metazoa > Arthropoda > Malacostraca > Decapoda > Palaemonidae > Macrobrachium > Macrobrachium rosenbergii. The sequence goes on along the minus strand of NC_089743.1, from coordinate 22,452,384 downwards.
ACCATCCTTTCACTGACCTGGATTTTCGGGTACTGTCTTTTGTTCAAATAGACTGACCTTTTAATTTCAGAGTCGCTGACTATTAAAAAGATGTTGGAATTGAACAACAACTGTCTGGTATTCAACTAGCTATCGTGTAATTTCATAGTAGGTACTCAATTAGGTCGTTAAATATTTTACTTTTGTGAGTGGTAGTTTGTTTACATTTCATTTTAGTTTTATTTTCATATTTTTATGTTTGTGTTTTTAATTTTCGTTATTTTTGTCTCACCCTTTTAGTTATTTACTTGTTCATTTTATATATTTCGTTAGTATTAAAAATATTTGGACTATGACAATTCATTTTGAAATGATTCTCATTTTGTTTATTTTTTTGGATGAGGTTTTATACCTCGAAAGCTTGTACAATAAAAAATTAACAATATTATTTATCATTTAATATATATAATTATATAATTATATATAATTATATATAATATATATATATATATATATATATATATATATATATATGTAATATATAAATATAATATATATATACATTATATATACGGTATATATATAATGTATATATTATAACGTTATATATATATGTATATAATATATATATGTATATTACATGTATAAAATATGTATATATATATATATATATATATATATATATATATATACATATACTGTATATACATATATACTTAAACTGTATATACATATATATATATATATACACATATGTATATGTGTATGTATGTATGTAAATATATATACATATACTGTATATACATATATACTTATACTGGGCACATATATATACACATATATATATAGTGTATGTATGTAAATATATATATATATATATATATATATATATATATATATATATATATATATATATGCATGCATATATGCAGGGTGACCATGGTTTTTACTTATCTCATGGAGCATGAGACCATAGGTCAGTCCCATTGAGTTTAATTAAAAATATCCTTGGACTGATTTCTGAAATGTCCCATTTTGCTTTTGGTAATCTAAGTAGTTAATTAAATACGTGATGGTATGCATATTTTGGTAGATTGCACCGAATGTCACGAAGGAAAGTAGGGCTAGGCAACCTCACCGCAAGAAAATTGCGGAGAAACCAAAAGTTTAACACCCTCTCTATAACTGGTATATGGAATGGAAAAATTCGAATTTGTATAATTGATTGTATCCTAGTTTAGAGAGAGAGAGAGAGAGAGAGAGAGAGAGAAATGGGATGTGGCAGGTACGTAAAATTTTGTGGAGTGAAATCCCTTGTTGATATTTTGGACCTTCGATCTGTAAGCGGATCACTTTCAGTGTGTGGGCGAGTCTATTCTTGTTTTCAATACGACATTTTAAAAGGAAACTTTCGAAAACCAAAGGATGACATTTAGGCTTAAGGGAGTTTGCGAAAAAAGTACGTGATAGATATTTTCATGTATAAGTACATGAATGCTCCTCCAGTGACATTAAAATCCAATTCTATTGAGGCTGAGTTTCTCTCTTTCTCTATATCTCTCTCCGCTGATGAACTCTGCGTTTAACTCAAAATTGTGATCCTTGTTTTGTAGTGTCATTCTCAATAGGTACCTGATCTTTTTCCTCTTCGGAATGACTTCCTCTTCCCACAGAGAGAGAATCTATATGAAAATTTAACACCGTGTTTAATATAAATGCAAATTGAGCGTTCAACCACAATGGATATGGTGGCCGTTGACATAAAAAAAGATATCGGGACTAGAATCGCCATCACTCAAATACTTGTCGATGGGTTTTTGGGTCGTCTTTTCAGAGATGCAGTTCTCTAATGTTTAAAGAGGGTTTAAGTGACAATTACGTTCTTTCGTTCCTGGGGTTTTAGTTGCCCGAAAGTCCAAGTCAGGTGGTACATTTGAATCCTATTGATGCTGAAAGATATGAATATTTTTTTTTCGAATGGTAAGGTTTATATCAAACCGAAGCAATATTCAGGTAATACCACGTAACTTCAAAAGGGAGGTTTTTGCATTTGAATGAATTATAAGTGTTCAAGATATTCATAACTGGATCCTGTTCCGATCATTTTTGTAAAGTATTGATATGTTGTGTAATATTTTACTTTTAGGTCCCCTTGTTATTGACCAAAACTTTTTCTGTATGTTTGTATAGAGGATTCAACTCGTGGATTAAAAATATGAACAGATAAAATGCCAACACGTATTTGTTTATTTGCAGGTAAGTTTTAAAATACCCGATCTCTCGTTAAGTATATTGTGAGGGAATCTGGCACGAATGGCAACTAAATAGTTCACTTGAATCTTATCATCGCTAATGATTACCTTGTCAGTACCAGCGCGTAAATTATCGAGTAGTTTGTATTAAAAAATTCCCAACTCTTTGGGAGCGAGTGATTGCCTTTTGAATACAGATTTAAGATTATTCTGAGAGTAAATGACGTCGATAAAGCCGAGTTCTGAGAGAGCTTTGTAGAAGAAACTATGTTACAAAGAATATATTTTTATAACGCTCTAGTAATTTATTCCATGGACTTTCACTTGTGCGTCCCCCAAGTGTCTTTTCGAACGCAGTCTCTTATATAATTTTATCAGTTTCAATATATTTTACATGATCTTAACTGGCATTATTGTCATTGCTGACACTTTTATCATGTACGTGTGTATGAAACATAAACAGCATTAACTTGCTACCTGAACGAGTCTCCAGAAGGGTGCTCGTATACGTTGACTGAGAAAGTCGATAGATGGTAAATTAGTAAAGAAATAGGGAGGTAGTTTTTATGTAACTAACCAGTGGCCTCTACAGCTTGAGTGTAATCATCCAGAATTGTCAAAAAGACTTACAGTTTCACTGAACAATTTAACAGCGTTGAATCTCATCATAGCAGATGCAATAGCTTTGCTAAACAAGCAGCAAATAACGATTTTAGAAAAGCAGGCAATAAAAACGACAGGGACATTTGATAATGAAATGAATTCAGTGGAAGATGGGGCAAGCAGTGTCTCCAGAAATTGCCATTTTGGATACAGAGGAGAAATTTTGGCTTGAACAAAATGCCTGTATGCTGCTGGCAGCGGATGTGAGTAGTATTCCAACAGTGTTAACATGCGGCATTAATTCCATCCTGGTATATAGAAATAAGAAGCCTATGATTATTTCTCAGCTTTCGTACAGTATAATTTGTTTAAACTGCTGTAAAGGTAAAAAGCTTGGAGCCGTAGATAAACCATAAGTACCTACCCAGAACATTTTTACCTGTGTATAGTGAATTGAGCAGCATGGTGGGAACCTGGGAATGTAGTGAATTCTTGGTTTTGCTTGAGATGAACCTCATACACCACTTCCTGTAGGGGATAGTGCCGTCAGTGCACCTCACGCGGTGCACTGCAAGCATTACTTAAGGTTCTTTGCAGCGTTCCTTCGGCCTTGGGCTACATCTCCTTTCATTCCTTTTCACTGTACCTGCGTTCATATCATCTTCCATCATGCTTTCTACCTCCTTCTAACAATTGTCTCATAGTGTAACTGGAAGGTTTTCCTCCTGTTACACCTTTAAAAACCTCTTTGCTCTCAGTTTCCCCGTCAACGCTGACTAAGGTCCCAGCGCTTGACGTTCAGCTTAAATCTTATATTCCAGTTCCAATCTCCATACACCACTGACTGTACTGATCCGTTATAAACTCATTAAAACCTGTTGTAGAAGAATTTTCTACCGAAGACTTATCTGAAGTATTTTTCTCTCGGCAAGATTCACGTATTTCAAAAAAATGTATAAATTCCAGTGGGCTAGTTAAGTGGCTAAATGGCAAATATGTTGTCTATCTGGGCATGTCTTCAAACGAATTTGGTATTTTTTCAAATACTGATAGTTCTAGGGACGAAAAGTTGAAGTTGTAAATAGAGCTTGATTCAGTTTGTATACGTGTTAGTATTGTTAGACTTACTGTAGCTGTTGGGTTACTTTCTAATGGGAATACCTACTGTAAATCAAATGAGATGCCCATTGCCATAGCAAATTGGCCATAGGCAAACAAAATAGTATTAGATACTGACTTCATCGGTGTCAGTAACGTCTAGAAAAAAATCCAGTATATTACAAGAAATATAAGCGAGAGTTCTTCTCAGATGGAAGCAAGGAGGACAGAATTTCAGAACTGTGCTAATCGGCAAAACATGAGCAAGCCGGTCCGTATACGTCACTATGAAAGTCAACTCGAAGTAGCAACTGGTGTCCTCCGATACATTGGCGCTGCTGAACTATATAGATTCTACATGCCTGATCATGATCTGTATTGTTAGGGTTTACAAAGAGTATATATTTTTAGGAAACAAGAAAATAGGCCACGGAGTTATATATCGATATTCCTCAGAAATGACTGCAGAAATGTAAGAAGAAAACAAGCAGAAAAAAATAGGAAAAATAATTCTGATTTTTATCATGAATACAAATCTCAGTAAACAGAGTAATATATGTAATTACTAACTGCAATGAAGGAAATATATAATAGATCAAACTGGAGAAGACTGCTTAGTGTACCATCCATTAAGTCAAACCCCAGACTGAAGGACCAAGGAAGTTAATCTATGGGGCAGCCCATGAGTGCTGACATTTCTAATATGGTTGGCATTCAGCGTAAGGTAACTGAAACGACAAATAAGGCAGCCTGGCAGGTACGAATATCGGCGCAGATACGTTAGTCAGTTAGTTTAGAAAAATTTAACCGAAAGGAGAGGATGTAGAGTAACTACAAAAAACTCGTATTAGCTCCCCGAACTCTCTCTCTCTCTCTCTCTCTCTCTCAATCAGTCAAGATGAAAGAATTTATCTGAAAACGATGTTCCTGGTTTTCTCTTGTCATTGGTCTAGTTGCTGGAACTTTTTCCATACCGAAATGACTTAACTTTTCCCACAGAGAATATCAGTATGAAAATGCAACTCATCGTTTAATATAAATGCAAATTACGGCGTTCAACCACAATAGATCTTGTGGCCGGTGACGTTAAAAAGTTCTTGGGCTGAAATCGCCGTCACTTGTCTGGCTTCTAGATCGTTCATTCACACCTGCAGTTTTGCCATATTTTCTTTGGCGTCGGTGAATTCATGCATGTTAATAGTCACAAGGTAGGAATATTTAAGTGCTCCAAGGGTGACTCATGTTCAGTCCGCACGTGATTAAATAAAAGTGTATGAATCTTGTTCTTGGTAGAGAAAAGCATTAATCGAAAGATGAAGTGACTTTCACGTACTAGGGCTCAATGCACCATCAGGGTAATGCGAGCAGGGTTTTCAGTTGATAAAAGATGCACTTCGTTATCTTATTGGTACGAGTGGCTCTCCTTTAATCCATTAGGAAATATAATGATCATATTTTTTCCTAATTATGAGGTCCGTTTCCGCCCTCAGGATCCGGGCTATACTCTGTTCAAGGCGCTTCTTTCTACGGACTTAACTTGATCAGTGGATTCGTGGGCGTTGATGGTAAGATTTAACACAAAATTCTGAACAAGAGCGAGCGCAGGTGCTGAGACAAGGCCAACTACTGTAAATCTATAGTAGGAGAGAAATTTATCTTTCTCTTATGACTACTCAAGGAAAATGAACCCATGCTGAAATAAACCAAGCGAAAAATAACCCCCTATCTCTCTCTCTCTCTCTCTCTCTTCCCGGTCGATGTGGAAGCATTTAACTGAAAATACTAAACCTCATTTTCCCTTTTGTCATTGCAATAGGTACTCGTCGTTTTTCCACAACGAGATACCGACCTTTTTCTGCGTAGAATATATGTATGAATATATAACGCAGCATTTAGAGTAAATAATACAAATATAAACGCTCAGCCCCAAATGGATCTGGTCGAGGTTGACGCAGATAGTTACGGGAACAAGGCTCTTCATCAGTCCGGTGTTTGCCAGCGGTATTTAGTCTCATTCACATTAGTTTTAGTTTTATTATATCTGAGTTGTTTAAATGATTTTACTTCCTGCTCTTTATATGAATTGTTAAGTAGGTTAGATATATATGGTAAGCTAGAAAGAATGTTTTGAACTATCATTATGACTCAGTTATGAGAGGAATTTCTTATGGGTAACTTTAGAATTTCTGAGCTAGCTAGCTAATTTTATCATTCCCTCTAATATTGGGTTTATTGATAATTTTTCACTCAAGATACCCTGTTAGTTGTGACCCCTCTTTGATGTACCTTTCCACAATCTGGTAAGCCTAATAATGATAAGAATTCTTTTTTTTGTCGAGTATATCTGATCCTCTGCCATTCGTCTTTAGAATTTCATTTAATATGTTGCTGAAAATGTCTTGATGTCATGACTGCACTGTTCATTTTTTGTCGGATAATTGTCTCTCTCTATTTTTATAAAGCGTACAGTGGGTGTGTTTTTATTATTTTTTTTTTTTAAAAGATCAAGGGATTGGTGGTTTTGCTGTCACATGAATATCTCGTGATTTAATTTTTCAGGTCTTACATTTTATTTATTTCTCGGACTTCTGCGTTTCCATTTGGTGTTCTTTCATACGAGAATTTAGATATATCTAAATGAGGATTCCATAATTTGTTTAGGTTACTATGGTACTGTTTTTCTGTCTCCACTTACATCCCATGCTTTGATATATTTTGATGTAATGCAGTTGAGCCTTCACTCAATTAACATTTTATTTTGCCTCATGCATGTATTAGAGGGATCACAAATTCGAATTGCTCATTCTTCTTCCAAATTTATGGTGCTTGGTTTTGATCTTGCATGTTCCTTCCTCCAAGCAAGTTTTTACAAAATTGTCTGCCCTAGTTGTTCTTATGGTAGTATCTGCGGAATGATCCATCCTTTGTCCCCCTTCTCATTAGAAATGAAGAAAATTAGTCTTATAGGTGACCCTTCCCTTACTTTTTCTCATGTTTCCTTCTCAGTTGCAAGGTGCCTCTCCTCCTGCTTACTCCGTGGAAATAAGTAAACTTCAGGTTGCATGGGTCAGTGACTGGCTCTTCAAACAAGTTTGGAACATTATTTTTGGTTCCATTTTCTCTGACGTTTGTACAGAAAGGTTTTGCTTTCTTCTCGTTATGTGACATTTTTCTGTCGCATTTTTCTTGTTTTTCTTGGTTATAGGATAAATAGGTACACTGGGTTACTTGTCATACTGACCTCTGCACTAAAGTTTTCTGGCCTGTGAATGTTCTACACATTTTCACCAGGACTTTAGGAATGAACGAGAGATTTAATAAATGTCATCCTTTAAAGTTGGCCAACTTAGGATGTACAAAGGAAATTAATGGAAATTCGTTGACTGACAAAGCAAAGTATAACAGTTCTCAAGAAAGCTACATCCAAGTAAAAATTGTTAATTTCCTTATTTCTGAGAGTTGAAATTCTGCTTTCCCAGTATTTAGGATCATCCACAGGATTCAAATGAAATTCATGGGAGAAAAATTATATAAAAGAAAGCTGGTAGTACAAAATCAGATGTGCGCTCTGGTGTGCATTCTGGATGGGAGATCATTAGACTCAGACATAGGGGTAGAATCAAGTCCTCAAGATGTCTAGTCTCGTCTCTTAGATCATCAGCTGCGGCGAGAAGGGTCCCAGTTGTTGAGGATGGGATGTTTGTGAGGTAAACAGTCCTCATTTCCAAGAGGGTACGATCCTTGAGTATTTGGTATTAGCTCTTGTAGATGTTGCTAAACACTACTTTACCTGTAGTGCCTGTATATGCTGCAAGTGCCGTGGACAAAATAATTCCTTGAGTAAAGGAAGCGGAAAACTTCGGGTAGTCACTCTTGGTACTTCTGTCCTTGAGATATACTCCTATGTTATATTATGTTGTCTCGTATAAGCTTCAGTTAATGTAAGGAAACTGTGATTTACTTTAATGCAATTCTTTCACTTAAATACTTTAGGTATCGCTAAAATGAATACTGTCGTCATATCAAGCACATTATATTAAAATGGTAAGATAAAAAAAAGTCATCTATAAACTTTTTCTTGGTGGTAAATAGCCTAATAGAGTAAATAGTTTTTACAGGAATCACTATACAAAACTGACTTATGACTGACGGAATAAGTTTTCGTGTGTAACTTTTTTTTTTTTTTTTTAGCTGATAGGTAAGATGGGTGAAAGAAGATTGAGGGCAGTTAGCTAGCTAACTATGATAGGGAATAGTTCAGAAAGTGAAATATTAGTAAGAGTAATGTCAAGTGTGGTTTTTCTTCATATTTAATCATTTGTGCAAAAGTGGATTGTCGCCTCTATTACGAGTTCTCAAAGCTCCAACTTTTAAAAACAGATTTGAACTTTGGCCAACCCCATATCGTGCGCAGAGTTATTTTGACTGGGACAGAGGACAGCGTTGTACCCTTTCAGGTTCTTGCTCAAGAGCATCTGTATAGACGTCGCGTATTTATGTGATCATTATCACGCGATCATTTGCACACCAAAATAATGGTCGGGCAAAGGAAGACCTTAGAGATCTTAGAGTTTTATACAGTGTATCATGGACATGATCTTATAGTGGATAAATACGTTCAACTCATTTGTCTGTATGGTTGTATGTTTTTGAACTAAAATCTCTCTCTCTCTCTCTCTCTCTCTCTCTCTCTCTCTCTCTCTCTCTCTCTGCCGTGAATGGATTTTGTTGGTCTATACTTCGCAATAATATTTTCATTCGATCTGCTGATGAAAACTGAAATATTGAAATAGTTCTCTTACAGATATATACGAAGGTTGGAAGTTTCTCTCTCTCTTCTCTCTCTCTCTCTCTCTCTCTCTCTCTCTCTCTCTCTCTCTCTCTCTCTCTCTCTCTCTCTCTCGTAGTCTAGATAGAAGCATCTATCTGGAAGTGTTACCCCTGGTTTACTCTTGTTATTCCAACTGGTACTCGACCTTTTTCCGTACCGAAATGACTACCTTTTCCCTCGGAGATAATCTCCTTTTCCCTCGGAGATAATCTCCATGAGAATATAACGCTTACATTGCTATCAGTGCAAAATTAAACTTTCAACCACAATATATGCGTTCGTCGTTGGAGTTTAGAGAATTTATTCGTTGCTGTACTTTTGTTATATATGAAATAATTTGATTTTGTATCTGTTATTTAGGTCGTGAAGGACACTTCAAATGGTAAAGCATGCATGAATGGTACTGATAAGACAGAAATGCACGAATCTGTGTCACGCTTGTATAGAAATGTTCAAACGGAGCAGGGGAATCTCAAAGTATTTTAAGAAGTCGAAGGGAGGTCGGATTTTAATTTCATGGAAGCTGCACTGAGGCACTTGATTGGTTCCATTTGCTGTCATTTCGTTCAAAAGCAAATGCTTTTGTAAAAACCCCTCTCTTCTAATCAAGTGTACCACTTTGTCATGTATTTAAGACTTTTATTTTGGTGTTTCGACTCTGGGCTGTATTCCAATTCAGGTGTCCCGTAAAAGAGACTGCTTCTTGGTCTAGAATTATTCGTGGAGTGATGTTGACGTAGGCTGTAAAAATATTCATTATTATGCTCTCTTTAGATTAGCACGAAAGCAGACGTCCACAGAGCTAGTTCAAAGATCCATTAAGAAGTTCTTAAATATAGGCTAGTCTTTGAATAAGTACGACATGGATGGATTCTCAATATATTTTGGAATACCTTTCCCTGTCGTAGGTTCCCATTGGGGGTTATTGCTGTCAGTGCACCTCACGTGGGCCAGTGTAGGCATTACAGAAGGGTGTGTGCAGCTTCCATCGGCCTTAGCGACACCCAGTTTTTAGCCTTTTACTGACTTCCGTTCCAGCTTCCTTTCATCATGCTATGCAACCTCTTCAGCTGTTACTAATTAGTACAACTGTGGTGTTTCTCCCAACTTCAACATTAGATAGTTGTACATCATCTCATTTGTTTTGTGGGTCTCGTTATCTTGTTTCCCAACCATTCCAGCCCCTCTTTTCAGTCGTAAGCGCCGGATGGATGGCAGTGCCACAGTGCCCCTCGCTTTAAAGCCTAAATCTCATGATTCATTCATTCGTTCCTATTGTAGGCCCTTTGTCTCGTAGTGGCTTAGGGCGTATTTGTTTGCCTTTCGGGTGCGTCGTTCGGTAGTTGATTATCTCTTTCAATGAAATTTTTTGTGAACTGGAAAGAAAATAACTATCATGGAAATAAGTTATTGCAAAAGCTATTATGTAAAAATGCTGGAACCCGGAAAGGCTTGCGTCCGGTAAACCATCTGTTATAACCATTTACGAAATGAACCGTTCAGGATAAAAACAGTTGGAGGAGCGACCTCGTCTGGGAGTGAAGTTGAGATGATAATGATTACGTCAAAATGCCTTAATAAAACTTGTACTGTAGAGTTTTAGCTACTTACTCACAGATGGAGTTAAGTGGTTATACCTCCTTGCTGTACCCATTGCCATTATTATTGAAAGTTCACTGGCTTTCATAACCAGTCGAATTGTTGCTGGGTAGTAATTCCACAAATTTTAATGAGCAACTATAATTAAATGCCAGTATGAAAATTCCTTTATCTCATATGGCCATTATGATATATGAGTATTACAGAGTACTAATAATAAATACGCAGCAATTTTTAGGGGTTGTGATAATCTGATTGCTGTACTGTATTAATACAAGAGACATTTTGGCATTAAGCGGAAAACGAGAGATGATCTGATGAGATCCGAAAAAAATTAATTGCTTTCCCTGTTTGATAACAGACACACCTTTTTGCATAAATACTTTTTTTCGTCTGTTTAGCGTTATATAATAGAATTTCCGGTCGGTCTCTGTTCTGGGACGTCCTGATAGGATATTATCCTTATTTTTTAAAAAATCTCGAATATATCGTCGAGTCACACCACTGGATATATTCTTGGGTTGAGGACAACAGATTTATTAATAGTGATAGCCTGGCCGGAGATATTCGTGTAGCGTAAATAGAACATTTCTTAACTAGTTTCTCAACTTGACGCCACAGATTTCTCTTGAGTGGACATCGGCGAAGGCCAAGTTATTCTTTTTGGGTGTTGCTTATCATATATATTATTCTCTTGGCTTTCGGAAACCAGTTTAAAGACTAGTTATTAGGGAGAAGTGCCTGGTGAATGACTTCACTTGAGTGCGGTGAGTGTTACCTCGCTGAGTCCCACTAGTTTTCTTGTAATGATATGATTAAGTAAGTAGGCTATACCTTAGTTTAACCAGACCCCTGAGCTGATTAACAGCTCTCCTAGGGCTGGCCAGAAGGATTAGATTTATTTTACGTGGCTAAGAACCAATTGGTTACCTAGCAACGGGGCCCACAGGAATCCTAACCACATTATAGAGAAATGAATTTCTGTCACCAGAAATGAATTCCTCTAATTCTTCATTGGCCGGTCGGAGAATCGAACTCGGGCCTAGCAGAGTGCTAGCTGAGAACGGTACTCACTCGTCCAATGAGGAACTAATGATATGATTGATGGTGTACGTTTTGATACAGTACTGATCACACACATCTGTTATTTCTTGTGTGTGTGTGTGTTTGTGTCAGTCTTGTCTGACTTTCCACCCTTGGGTGCTACTCACAACAATCGATTAACAACTAGGGAACCTATTCAGTTCCTTTGGTCAACAGAAACAGTCTGAGATTTTAAGCTCTTTTATTCAAAGGGTTATTCCCTTAGGTTCAACTACATGATTCAGACGTATTATGTATCCTGATCTCCAACAGTGCAATCCCAACAAATTTAAGTAAGATGGAAAATGCTTTAAATCAATTCATATAATACAACAAAGCTACAAGTGCGAACGAACGATTTAACATCGCTAAATTATTTGAGTGATGACGAACTCTGGTCCCGAAAACTTTTTTTTATGTCAACAACCACCAGATCCATTGCGGCTGAATGCTTCAATTTGCATTTACATTAAACGATGCGTTAAATTTCCATTCAAATATTCTTTGGGAAACGGAAACCATTCAGATAAAGAAAAAGTCAAGTAGCTATTGGATGGACAAGAGAAAACGAGGATTAGCAAATATTGACCAATGTTGCCATCTAGACAGAGAGAGAGAGAGAGAGAGAGAGAGAGGAGAGAGAGAGAGAGAGAGAGAGACGAGGGGAGGGGAGACTTAAGTGCAAAACGATGAAGTAATTAATTTTGCTGATGTATTTAGAACCTAAGCTTTGTCGACAAATCTCTTCATATAAATAAAAATGTTCATTATTTAAACGGGAACTTGCAAAGGGTAAGCAATCAGGGAAAGGTTTAAGTACGAGTATATGTAATGGAGATTCTCTCTCTCTCTCTCTCTCTCTCTCTCTCTCTCTCTCTCTCTCTCTCTCTCTCTCATTAGAAAGATCATCATTGGTAAAACTGACCCAGTGACCCCTATTCTTGAAGAATCAGTTTAAATCAAGTAGGTGAATCGAGGGGTGTAATACGATAACTTCGTTCCTTGCCAGGTAAAATATGCAACTTATCTCTATTAGACGGAAGATATGCATCCTGAAATAAACTGGGTGGAGTCGAACTTATTGCCTTGCTGGTTACAGTTGTTTTTCCTTCATTAGGCATTAAATGGAATGGTATTTACAAAACTACTATTTATGATTTTTTATTTGACTTACAACCTTTGTGTTCAAAGGCCGCTTTATGCACTTTTCTTTATAGGATGAAATGGCTAGTTACAAACTAAATGAATTCTGATGTAGACTTGAACTTAGAAAAGTTAATTCTCTCTCTCTCTCTCTCTCTCTCTCTCTCTCTCTCTCTCTCTCTCTCTCTCTCTCTCTCTCGTTGTATAAACTATATCACACTCGTCACAAGCGAGAGTTCTTAGGCTTGAAAACCTTAATCCTCTTTTTCTCATAACTTCAGTGCAATTGAAATTGATTAAGGTTATATATCTCTCTATCTCGCTGTCGTTTCTTACACTTGGGTCTTTGGTCCTGCAAATGCGGTCTGCTGAACAAGAGTCCTTCTCCCTATCGCACACACCTAAAACAAAATGTAGAGAGAAATTTCTCCTTGAATATTGTTAATGAGCTCTTTGATACTGTTTGTATGATGTTCTTTTGAATAAGGCAGTTTAAGATAAACTCAGGGCTCTTTTGGTTATGAAAACGAGCCGTCCATTTGTTTCTCCTCAGAACACCTCAGTAATACAATTGAAAATATTGGCGATCTTGTCATGCGGAATTTGTGCACTTGTTTTGAAAAAGTAACAGTTCTGCCTTTCGATCGTTTATGTAAAATGCCAAAAATTTGTAAGAATATAGTTACTTGCTATGGAAGATATCGCACTGGATGCAGTTTAGAGTATTGCCCAAGATATGTCAACGTTGCAGTAGTATAATAGTCTGAAATTAATCAAGACTCAGCTGTGAATCAAACTCACGATTATCCAGGACATGTCTTGTATGAATCCAACAGAAATACGGATGCTTCTGTTACACATGAAATCTTAATACATCGTATGCATCGTATATGCTCATTCAAGTTTCATTATGTATATGTCCAACTTATATAACCATCTCTCTATCCTCCTCTCCATCTGCCAGGTCATGTGCCTTGTTGGAACATCATTTTCACATGCTTCTCTGATATCACAGGCACAAAAGCATACATCACACAGCCGGAGTCCGGCTGTGTGACAGGTGCACTTGTCGTTTTGGTTTTAGGCATCCATACTTCATCTTCTGTGTGACCGAATTTGCCTGCAGGCAGCTGTTTGGTCATGGCTGGGACTCATATGCTTGGCCAGGGTTCCGGCACAGTCTTATGTAGATGGAACCCCTGAAGTTACAAAAAGTGCTGCCAAGATTTGTAACTGCAAATATCTCATTGTTGTTATCGTTAGAATTGTGAAAGATCTTCCAGAAACAAAGTTTTCCATTGTGGCAAAACTGCCTTGGAGGCTGATTATTGACGACTGAGGCCCCATGGACCAATGCATGAGAAACGTGCAAAATTTCGTGTCTGCGCATTTGTGCACACAACCATGTGTTTTATATTTTCCAGTTTTGGCCTTCTCCAGCATCTTGTCCACTGTGATGAAAACACCACCACGATTGCAAGGGATCTCAAAGTCTCATAAAGTCCATCAGACAAGGATTAGAGAAATTTGCTGTTTTTCCCTTTTCAAAAAAAAAAAAAAAAAAACACAGCCAAGGAGCTGTTTTCATCAAACAGAATTTGAGTCTCATGGCTTCAAAGGACAAACAAATGTGAAACAGCATTGTGAGAGGTTTATTACAAGCTCTTACCTGAACTTACTAATATTTTTGAAGGCTGGAGAATTACCTTGACTTTATAAGATTACTATGTGTTACCTTCAAGAGAATAAGCTTTGACTAAATAACATGAATAAGTTGATTTATCTTTAACCAAGTCATAAAGATTGCATTTTCTTTGAAACCGTACTTTTGATTTTTATATGTATATACAGGAAAACATAAGGGGGATACATTAATAAGCAACTTGAACTGCTTTTACATGATTATTTAAGGCACTGATTATAGGACAGTCAGTGGGTGCAACGTCTGGTAACAGAGATGAGATTTGCCTGTTCATCTCCATGAGAGATTAATCTGTTGTACTGCTGCTGAAAGCTGAAGGTGTGACAATTACTAGTGAATGTAAAAACGTGGCTTTCATGATGATAATGTTGCAGGTTTAAAACAAGCTTGAAGAAATTCAGCAGTGACTTGAATATATTATATCTGTTCATCAACTGACTGTGTCGTTAGTGGAACGAGGTCCCTGAAGCTGCTATATTGGACGGTACCAAAATTCTCAGCCCAGAATGGAATTGCTTAATAATTAGTTTCCCTGACATACCTTGCCCCTGTATGATTTCCACATCTGTTATACATAGTATGGGCAGAGATTTCCTTCCTTTGCAGATGGTTAACTACAGTGCCTCTCATCATAGATGGCTCTCTTCATAGATACAAGGATGTATTAGCAACAGAAGACAGGGCGAATCTCAGGAAGCTCCAGGCAATTTTCAGTCAGTCTGGTTTAATGAATGATTGTATTTTTGTCATGGCATCCCCAGTTATCATCATATTTTAAGGAGTCTCTTGAACATCTTTGTCCTTGAAAAAATTTTCCCTATGACTGGCTTATTTTAAATGTTGTCAATTTGTCCAGTATATAGTCATCAGACTGCTGTTTTGTGAACAGTGAAGCGTGGTGCCATCTGTGCCAAACTTTGAACCAACAGTATCCTAGTGAACACTTGCAGTCTTCTATGAGTTCAACCATTTTATTTCTGGTGTTTACTTTCACAAGTTTGCCAGTCATTTTCCATGTCTGCAGTTGCTTTTTTTTTTTACATGGGCCAGAAAGGTTGCTCTTGTCAAGTCAAAATGGTTGGTGACAAATGTTCCAAGTAGCTTGCTGCCACTGCTTCATATACTACAGAATTTTATCTTCGCCTTTTTAAGTATGGTTACCTTTGCCACTAATTTCAGCAAATCAGAAGCTTCCTTTCTGAATATTTTTGTGAAATCTTGTAGACTAGATGTGATTATTTGTGTTTTTTGTGTACCTTGCAAAAACTGCTGCAGATGTCTTGATGATTCTTCTGGACTGGTATAGAAATTCCTGCAATCTCATGGATTTCTGCAGTGAGGCTAGCAAGTTCTGGTGAAATGAAGAAGTTGGAGCAATCACAGATATTTTTGGTTATACCTACAAGCCATCTAGCTACTGTACTTTCATTTTGAGGTTGATATGCTCCATTGCATGGTCAGCACATATAGTGCAGAAGGGTGTATGATAATTTTTGTTAACAGACCAGTTCCTGCGCAGAAACTCTCTGCATGTGTCCCTGTTTCAAACTTTTCAGGGTCTCCATATTAGCTAGATAATGGGATCATCTGTGCATATACTAGCTTGTTTAGTGCAGGAAGTGTACAAAGTGCTGTCAGATGCTGCTTCCAATTACCAGATCTGATTGACTTGATAAATACCAGCATCTCAAAACACTGCTACATGGACCATAAAGGAGAGATGGTTTTCATTTGACTCATCAAACAGAGCTATCTTTTCCATTTGGTTTCATGGATGGATGGTTTGGAGGATGGCAGCATGTGCTTTGTGTACTTGTTTACAACTGCCATTGAGGAATAACTTGAGCTGATGCTGTTAGTTATGACTGCAAGTCTAGATGTTTCTTGAGGGAAGCCATCTGAAGTAACCACAAGAGTGACTAAGCATAGGGTTCAGTCCCTCTTTTCATGTATGTTTTCTGTATATGCACCAGTGTAATTGAACTGTGCCATTGCAATACAGAGTTTACCAGGACACAGAATGAGGTAATTCAAGTTGTTGTTAGCTGTCTGGTTGTTTTAGTCTGGTTTGTACAGACTAACGTCAAGTGAAATATCAGTCTTATGACCAGATCCCATGACTTTGGCAGCAGTACTGCCAATGTATTTGTTCATTCATGTGGAGGCGTTGCAATAAGAGGTGGTTCCTATCCACATTAGAGACATCACCTCACCCCAGTCATTGAATGGTGTGCTGGCTATAAATGGGTCCAAGAGGTGCCAGTGCAATATTGCTCTCATCATCAGTGACCCATTATCATCGTTTACCTTAGATCTCCTCTATCAGATGTGGTCATGGTCCATCCCACTAACTAGGAAACATCAGGATAGGCACCTGAAGCACAGTGAGTGTGTTTCATCAGCCTGAATGTGGTATATTCAGGTTTACCAGCTGGTTTTGGGCTTTCATAAGGTTATTTTATGGAGTTCATATGTGACTCTGACAGTTCACATCTGGGAACTACTTCAAGCTGACATGTTCATATGTGACTGACAGTTCAAGTTTGGGAACTTCTTCAAGCTGACGTCTCTGGTAAAGACAGTGATTGGTATTTAGTGGATCATCTGCACAATGTCAACATTGCCATTTGACATTGCCATCTGTAAAGTATAAATGCACAATATAAGGGGGCAGGTACACATCATTTACCACCATACTCTGTACAACAGAGTTTAGTTTCTGTTCCTCTGTCTTCAGAAGACATGCATAACTCTTTGATATGTGTCATAAATGAAGGCCTTCTGCCAGTTTTGTGTGGAAAAAATCCAAGATTTTTTTACCAATGCCAGGAATTTCTAGTGAGGGCCTTAAAGTTCCTGAGTTCCTTAGATACAGGAGGACTGTTGCCACATCCCTTCCTTGAGCCTTGTTCACACCTTATCGTATCTTACATCCCAGTGTACTCCCCCGA
Organism: Macrobrachium rosenbergii; assembly: GCF_040412425.1. Classification (NCBI taxonomy): domain Eukaryota; kingdom Metazoa; phylum Arthropoda; class Malacostraca; order Decapoda; family Palaemonidae; genus Macrobrachium; species Macrobrachium rosenbergii. The sequence goes on along the minus strand of NC_089743.1, from coordinate 22,435,143 downwards.
GGAATCTTTCACATTTCAGACACTGTCTGTGATTTGGCGACACCACAGCCTAGCTCTGCCCCCCCAACCCCAGGTCCGTGGCATCCAGGGCAGCTGAGCAGAGCTCGCCCGAGTCTTCTCCTGTGACCCAACAAAATCGGACATCTGTGCTTGACCCCTCTGCTTAGGGGCTGACAGGTACAGGAAGTAACCCAGGGAGGCCCTCAGAGGACCACGAAAGGCTTGCTCAAGTAAATAATCCAGGTTGATGTCAGTGTGTGACAGTGCCCTCGGTTTCCCAATCCTATCCCTCTGTACACCCTTCTCTCTGAAACACCCTTGTCTTCACATTCTCGGCTAGCACTCTCCTGGGCCAGTGTTAAGCCTCCAGCAGTCCAATGAAGAAAGCCATCCCATTGCCAGAATAACTGATGCTGTGTTGGGATTGTGAAATAAGCTTTCAGTCCTGTTGTTTATTTGATAATTGGTTTTGAATTTGTCTAATCATTCTCGGGTCAGCCCTAGGAGATCTTTTCAAAGCATGTGGTCTCATTAAACTAGGGTACACTTAACTTTATCTCCTGATATCCCTTGCATCCATTTGGGTAAGGTTTCCCATTGCCAGAATAACTATTGTTTATATTAAGAAATCTTTCAGTGTTAACGTTTATTTGATAAAATTTTGAACCTTTCTTACAGGAGGTGTGAGTTTTGGGGCTGTTTTCCACTTCTCAAGACACTCCCAGCCATCAGTACCCTGCCCTTTGTTTGAGTTGTTCAACTTTAAGAAAAGTATTTTTGTAGCCACTGAGTATCACTGGCCACCTAACATTTTCCCTTATCACATTTTCCTCTCAGTTTGGAAACTGTAACATATGCCAAACCATGCAGCATGTTGATGATCTTTCTTCAAATAGCCTGCCAGATGGCCACTCTTATGGAAAGCTGATATGGCTTTCAAAGTTTCACTCTGAGAGATGTGGACTTCTTGTTGCTGACTTTTGCCTGGCTCAGTATATGCATGTTGATCTGTGATGATTTCTTGTCATTTGAGTTGATTTTTTGTTGAACCTTGAAGGGCACAGAAGGAATGTTATTTTAATTTACCTGATTTTAACATCTTGTAGTGAGCTAGTATATCTGATTATCAGCCTTGTTGACGCTTTTTCTGAGAAACGAATCTATATTGTGATTTTGCTCACCTCCAGATTACACACTAAAGTTCATGTACTTGCTTTGGTCTGTTAGACTCCACAATAAGATTTTTGATATGAATATATCTTTCAGCTTTTTGTGAGCAATTTTATGTCATTAAAACACTGTTGGCTCAGAGGATGTTCTCACAGGTATCCTATAGCTTAGTGGTGCTGACAAGCATTTTGTCAAACGAGCTTTCCTTGAAACAGGAATTCAGTATGGGTACTAAGCACATCAGAACATTGTGATGATCCTGGAGAGGACTTTGCTCTGTATGATATTGGACGTGTGCAGCCCAACATTTTCTGTGTCTAACAATAACTAACTGGCATGTCTTCCAGATTACAATCCATTGTTTACATCCTCACTTTCAGTACTTCAAGATTAATATGAGATTAATCGATACATATATCAAGTTAGCCGAATTAGTTTCTAGGGCACTGATAGAACATTTGGTGAACAGCTACTTTCACCAAGATAGAGAAATATATAAAAGGTCTGTGGATTGTACATATGTAAGTCCTAAATGCCTGGTGTAGTATGTCATATGGGATTATGTTCATATGCTTTGATTTGAGACCAGACTTGTCATTTCATGAGTATTGCCGTTGGATGACTAAAATGTATATGGGTTTTTGATTGGGAAGAAGAAAAAAATTCTCCTGTTTCTTAAATATTTTGCCAATTTCTGAAAAAAATTTCCATAGTGCCAACTTGCATTTAATTGTTCATTTGCATTTTCTTCAGGCATTTGGCATAATGGCATGCTTTCGTACCAACATTTCTGCAGAGGGCTTTAACCCTACTGACGGGCATAAAGGGATAAGGGAGTTGCAATTGACAGCACATATAAAAAGGTATTAAGATGTGTTTAATACTATAATTAACAAAAATTAGTTAGTGTATGTCTCATTTAGAAGTGAAGATTACAATTCTGCCATCGAAGGTTAAAAGTATCTTCCATGATATTCACCTGGAAGTTTTTGCAGAAAAATATGAAAGAAAACCTTTATTTTACATGGCAAAGGTTGAATTTTATTGTGTTATTACATATTGTATACATTCAGAAAGAAATATATATTTGAATGAGACTTTGCTACAGCTTCAAGTCCTCTCAAGGCCTCCCTTGTCTGTGGGTTCATCAGCTGCAGCAGCAGTGTTCCTGGTTATGAGGCAAACAACCTTTGTTATCCTGTATTCAAGGAATTGGAGTTCTGTTGTATGTGGTATTAGATTTTCTTATAAAAATATTGAACATAATACCGCTCTTGTAGTGCCTGCATGTTCTTTGACTTCACAGTGGATAAAGCCACTTATCGAAGGACAAAAGTTGAAAACTTTTGGAAAACCATAATGGCCCTATTGGTATTTTCCAAGTATTTTAACTTTCTCCTGACTATCATAATTATTGATGCCTTGCATGTGCTCTGGTTAACGTGAAGTAGATTTGTACGTAATGGGCCGTAAGCTTCATATAAAACTTTAAAGTTTGTTTATTATAAGAAGCTCAAATAGATATCACATCCGTATATATTGCGACAGTCTACAAAGTTGGATATTAGTCTCCGGAGAACAAGAAATCAAGAATCTGTATATTTTAATGGTCTGTTACTTTGACTACTTTATATTGCAATCGTGTATTTAAATATTTTTTGGGGGCAATACCGGGAGGTCTAGTTGTTCTGATCTCGGTTCTGACTCAGAGCTTTCTCATAACGTGAAAACAGGTGATTGGCGGAGTTTGTTATCTGGAACGCCTGTACTGGAATGGTTGTATTCACTCCTCGCGGTATTTGTAAAAACTTGAGACTGCTTTCATTAGCAGACTAAAACTTCTTTGTTGACTTTCATTTTTTATGTACTTTGGAGTTCATGAGTTTTTGTGCTGGTAAACAATGTCCTATTTTAGAATGCAGCAGTGGGACGACATAAGGTGCTTATGGAGAAGTGAAGAATGAATTACACATAACAGTGTACTTGTAAGATGTCATATAGTAGGAAGTTAGGAACTTTCAGAAAAATGGATTTGGTGGGAATGCGTTTCATTTGCTTTGCAAAATCATCATCACCCTTTTTCTATTTTCTTCATTCTTGTTTATCTCGTCTTCCTCTTTATTTTTCGAAGAGGAACCTGCTCCCTAATTATCAAGACTTAAATTGAATTGCTCCTCTTCCTCCTTTGGCTTAGCGTGTGCAGCTTTTTGCTCCACGACGATTTTACCCTTTTTCCAGCTTATCTCTCTCTCTCTCTCTCTCTCTCTCTCTCTCTCTCTCTCTCTCTCTCTCTCTCGCAAACGTGGCTACCCATGTGGTCACTACCGTTATGAGGCGGAGGATGGGAAAAACTTGTGGTTTTGATAAGAATTTGCATAAGTAGAACCCAGCCAGTTAAAGCCAAAGTCTTTCCTTAATTTTTTTTTTTAAATCTAACGTTTTCATAAGAAAATTAATAACGCTGAATCCATCAGTACTTTATTTTGTTGTTATACATAATTTCCTCGAATTTCAGTATTCTTATACCCTCACGTTTCAAGTAGTGCCTAACTTAGACGGTCCATGGGTTCGGTTCTTATCATATTCTGCGCGATACAAGAAACAAAATCCGATTAGACCAAAGATTTTTTTTCGTTGATTTAAGAGTGCATCTGTTGCCTTAGCAACGAGAAGTTCTTCAGAAACATAATGAGACCACTTGCTTTTTATTATTGTTATTATTGTGCTTTGAGTGAGCCTAAGGATTCAGGTGCCCTAGGCCGCTTGACGATCCCCCTACACGGTTGATGACCTCTTGCACTAATATGGTTGTTGATGGTCGTATTCCGTTAAAAAAATGAAGCCAGCCTCAGGATTAGATTCAAACCCAGTTCTCGATGATAATCTTGGTAATAGTCAGCCGTCAGTAAAGTCCAAGTAAAGGCTAAGGATATTTACCTTAAAAGCCCCCCCAGTAAAATGTAAATGTTAAAATTCTTCATCTATGTGAAATTTTTGCTAAGTGCCAATATGTTATAATTTTATGCTGTTTAAGATATTTATGGGGATTTTAAAAACATGGCTGGACGTCACAGAAGCAAGTGAAAAGTGGTAATCGTGAATCTTTCAAATATCATGAAGTGTTTTATGTAAGCTGCAGTGTTTCAGCTAAGCTAATTAAACATCTAGTCGACTGGTGTGAAAAAGTCTGTGGGCCCAAAAATAATTTTTTTTTTAAAGAATAACTATGACTCAATGTGGCTCGTACCAACGTCAAGAGAGGATAACTATATTTTGAACAAAGTTTTTTCCAAAGAAGGTGGAGACCATAGGAGGTGGTAACATTTATCAGTTGTCACGAAATCCATCCTTATTTATACCAAATAAAGAATGCCATCAAATATTCTGAACCATAAAGACAGATGGCAATGTTATGTTAGTAAAATTTAAACTATATCAGAATTTTAATTATGGAAGAAGGCGGTTAAGAGTAGAAATTTGTACGATTTTTCTGAAGAGGTGTTGGAAGTGTGGCCTGACCAAGTATATATATATATACATTTAAATATATATATATATATATATATATATATATATATATATATATATATATATATATATATATATATATATATATATATATATATATACATATACATATATGTATATATATATATATTTACATGTATACATATAAAACTATAACCCATTCATTCATCGTTATAAACGCGTGCATGCAAAAAAATATTCTGCTCATAAAACCAAAACTGGATTTTTTCACCGATTTGATTGACGAGTGTAAAGCATCTGCTTAGAGGTATACATAAAGAGGGAAAAATAAATTGGAGTTCTTCAGTTCATGTTTCTCCAGGGCCAGTTTTTTTTTTTTAACAGACGGACATAGTCTCTCTCTCTCTCTCTATCTCAATTCAGAAAACTGGGTACATACTATATATAAACATATTGCCTATGATCGGATGCAAATTGAGTCCACTTATGTATTTTTTATGTGTATGCACAAAATTTCCACACATATATTATACATATATATAGTAATGTATATATATATATATATATATATATATATATATATATATATATATATATATATATTTATATATTCAAATAAATATACATATATATAGATATGTATGTGTTGATAATATATATGTGTATATAAATATCTATCTTTCAGTCTATCTATCTATCTATCTATCTATCTATCTATCTATCTATCTATCTATCTATCTATCTTTATATATAGAATATAAATACATACATACTCAAACATGCATAAACAGTCGTGAGTCTCTGTACTGGCACCAGATATCTTGAACTATTCTTATAGTTCCGAGAGTAATCTCAAAATTGCGACTGAATACAAACATTTTTTGATAGATCATCTTCCTAGACATATAATTTCTACCAAGGCAAGAAGCAAGATGTAATACAAAAATATTCCTGTTTAATTCGGTCTTGGGTCAGCCATGATTTTTTTTCAAGGTAGTTTGCCCAAATGTCTGTTGTCATGAAATAAAAAAAAGATGATGCAGCTGTTCCTTTGGCAGTTTTCTCTCTCTCTCTCTCTCTCTCTCTCTCTCTCTCTTAGACCGTTCTAGTAATTGTTACTTCACTCCTATTCGAATTCCAGTCTCTCTCTCTCTCTCTCTCTCTCTCTCTCTCTCTCTCTCTCTCTCTCTCTCTCTCTCTCTCTCTCGTAGACCGTTTTAGTAATTGTTACTTCATTGCTATTGGAATTACAGTCTCTCTCTCTCTCTCTCTCTCTCTCTCTCTCTCTCTCTCTCTCTCTCTCTCTCTCTCTCTCTCGTTTTAGTTATTATCACTTTATATCTTAGATTTCCGCTCTCTCTCTCTCTCTCTCTCTCTCTCTCTCTCTCTCTTCTCTCTCTCTCTCTCTCTCTCTCTCTGTAGACCGTTTTAGTAATTGTTACTTACTTCATCTCTCTCTTCTCTCTCTCTCTCTCTTTTTGTTTTAGTTATTATCACTTTATATTTTCGAATTCCACTCTCTCTCTCTCTCTCATCGCGAAAAATCTCAGCGTTGCCTCCAATCGAGCCTCTGCTGTTATGCTGTGTCGCATGTTTGTATCTTGTTTTGGGATGTATGGCTCTACCTTTGCTAGAGGTGAATGGAATGTGCTTACGCTTATTCTCATATAGTTTCTATAATCGTGTTCATAGCCATATTATAGTTCACGTACTATTGTTGTATGGCTCTCGTAAACATCTCTTTGCACCACATTCTCGTCTTTCTTCTTTTTCTTTATACGTACGCCAGTTTTGCTGCGCAACAGTTTATTTTGCTGACCAGTACTGGCCACCATGGTTTTTGTACGACATTCTGCAAGGTACTAGGATCGTCTGGCACGCCCTCCCATTCGTCAACTCTGCCGTGTAGAGAACGCTCAAGGATAAGCCCGGCAGAATTTGCCCGCCTACCGCGCTCCCCGGCGGGCACGCCCGCTCGTCTGGACAGGCATTTAGTCTCCCCCTTTCAGAGTTCAACATTAATGAAATTTTATGTCTTGCTACCAGAGAATCATAAATCAGTTAATCAATCCCCTTTACACGGAAAATTTGACTCAATTATCAGTAGACAGTGACACAGGCCATGGCGCCGGTGGAGTTCCAAGTGCAACAGTAAAGAGAGTATATAAAAACAATAATTTTTTAAATATAAGCTTTATCAGTGAGATATAGTGTGACTGCAGTTACTCTGGAGTTTTTGGAACTAAATACAATTTTGGCAATTTTAAAATCTAAAGAGGACAAATTCTTAGCCTCAACTTAGCTTCAACTTTGCAAGTTCCCTGCATCCACTCAGGATTATGCAACCGTATTCTTTAATGATGAAGAGGGATGTAACACTGTATGGAGGCACGGAATTCTCAAAACCCCCTCATGGTTTCTAAAGGAGTAAGAGCCGAGAAGTGAGTTAATCACTCTGGTATATTTCCTTTTGTCTGTTCCACAGGGTAGTGTGATAAGCATTCATTTCTAGTATTTATTGGTATTTTTACTTACAGTGCTCCTTATAAACATTCTCCACATACTATTTTGTGGAAGGCCGTTCAGTGTTATTCGCAGTATTAACAGTCTAATTCACCAGGTTACGATAGGTTTAATTACCAAATGGGCAGATATGGATGGTTAGTGTCCATTTTTTCACATTTGTGGACTACATTCATACCAGATGTTTGTACTAAAAGTCGAAGGATTTCCACGGGGACTCAAAATCACAAGAATATTATCTACTTAGAAAGTATAACAGCATGTTCTGAAAGTGGGAGACTTCTCTTTGTAAACACTATATTTGGCATATTCATTTAACACAGTTTTTTTTAATACTCGGTAAACATCAATCATGTTATGATGGCTTGGTCCCCCCAATTGTGAGGTATCTCTTAACTGAATGTCCCAGTTTGGTGGCTGTAAGGAATTTGTATCTCTGTGAGGTTAGTGTTGATGCAAGAGGTTCATTCGCCCGGGAATCTGATGTGTGTCCGTCATCTCTTGATGAACTGGACCCTCTGGGCACCTCAACACCCCTTCCAACCACTTCGCCAATCCTTGACATCAAGGAGCTATAGGACCTCGATAATACAGTGGTGTTGGAGTGGGTGGAGGAGGACTTGTAAACCTCCTTGCAAGTTCATAAAATCCCAGCCAACACAGTTTTAGCACCGCTCACAGGGAAGCAAGAGAGAAAAAGTTTGAGTTTTATTTGGAATTTATAAGTATCTCTTATTGTGTGTAGGCAAAATTGGAAAAATAAAGTGATACCCATGTTATACGGTAGTGTATGTTCCTCGTTGGGCGAGTTGGTAGAGTTGTGCGCTAGCACTCACTAGGCCCGAGCTCGAGTCTCCGGCCGGCTAATGAAGAATTAGAGGAATTTATTTCTGGTGATAGAAATTCATTTCTCGCTATAGTGTGGTTCGGATTCCACAATAAGCTGTAGGTCCCGTTGCTAAGTAACCAATTGGTTCTTAGCCACGTAAATAAGTCTAATCATTCGGGCCAGCCCTAGGAGAGCTGTTAATCAGCTCAGTGGTCTGGTAAAACTAAGATATACTTAACTTGTTTTATACGGTAGTGTACTGTATATGCAGTATACCTACTGGATTGAGTGTTGGGTTAGAGAGATAAGAAGTTTGCTGTTGTGTACAGTGTACTTATACAGTATATTTTGTTAAAAATACGGGAAAATGAGGTAGGTAATTGGCTTAAGCATGAAGTTGTCTTTTTAAAGGGCGATGTTTGTTGTTGTTCACAGGCATATGTAATGTCTATGGTTATGCGATATTGATAAGGTAGGGAAAGTATGGGTCTGGAATCGCCCTTTTACATCCTTAGAGTGTATTTTGATCGTATCCAGAAATTTCTTTTACCCGACAGGCCTTTGGATACATTGATACAGATACGAGAGATAACTTATCTAAAAGATTTTGTCGATTTGTGTATAAAGGTTTAACAAAAACATTAGAAGTCAAATTGTAGGACATAGTTCTAAATAACACCACATGGGTAACTATATGTAAATGAGATGATGATGAAAGAGAAATGGAGATTACAAGGACACGTCCTTCACACAACCCCTGATAGAAGAGTATGTGATAGTATCACCTGGGCTCCTGTGGGCTGCAAACCTTCTTAGACGAGAAATATGAGTAAGAAGGCTGGAGATGAGTGGACAATTGTTGAAGATGAAACACTGAAAAGGAGGCCCTTTGTGTTACATGGTCTTGAGGTGCTGATATATATATATATATATATATATATATATATATATATATATATATATATATATATATATATATATATATATTATATGTTTTATTCATTTGTTGGTATATAGTTATTCAACAAACTTTTGTCAATTTTGCATATTTATATTTTTCTAGATTTTTTCATAGTTTTTCTGTATTAATATATTTTTCAAATTTTTTGCATTCACTTATCATTTGGTGATTTATCTGTTTAATTTATATCATATATGTATATATATATATATATATATATATATATATATATATATATATATATATATATATATATATATATATAAATATATTTTATTTATGTACTGGTATATTTAGTTTGTTCATTTTGCATTTATTTATATTTTTCTATTTAGTTTTCATATTTCTTCATCCACTTATCTTTTGGTAATTTATCCACTTGATTTATATCTTATTTATTTGTTGTCTATAAGATTCCGGTTGAAAGAAAACACGTCATTAGTTAGAGAGACCTTAATTAACGTGTTTTCCCATCCCCAGCGCCCGGGGGAAAATGATCGTAGGTAGGTTAATTTTTCACTTAAGAAATTCGGGACGTCGTTTATCGGGACCTTTGTGAATAATGATTCCACGGCCATACTGACGAGCTTTTTATTGTTTACCGGAATATTTAATCAGTGGAATTTCTGAATAAATGGAATGGAATATAAAATTTGGGCCAAAGGCCAGGCACTAGGGCCTACGAGTTCAATCAGCGATGAAAATGAAATTGAGAGTAAAGAGGGTTTAAAGGTGTAACTGGAGGAAAACCTCGCAGTTGCGCTGAAACAATCGTTGAGAGAGGGTGGAAAGTAAGATGAAGAAACAGAACGTGAATGGAGGTACAGTTAAAGGAATGAAACGGGTTGCCGCTTGGGGCCGAAAGGACGCTGCAAAGAAGCTCAAGTAATGCCTTCAGTGAAAGATAGTACTAAGAAAGTGTGACAACAAATCGGCTGATCATCTGGAGAAATTAAACATGAGAGACCCTTACTTCAAATGATTGGGGTGAGAAATATCGCCCATGTGGCTTTTGGGGCGTCCGTAGAAACGAGGCGAAGGAGGGTAGATTATTTTAAAAGTTTCCAAGAATTTATGATTTTTTCTTTTGTATTGTTTCTTGCTTTTATCTCTGATATGGACATTTCGAGTGTAATGATGTAACAAGGGTCTTTCGATAGCTTCTTATCATTCAAAGGTTCTGTGCTTTGTAAATGTACACATCCCAATCAAGAAAGAATACGGTCTTGCCGTCTTAGATTTGTAATATAGTATCATCCAGCTTCTGCAAGGAAAATTGGATCTGTGGAACCAAAGCATTCAGTAAAAAATATCCAAACATATTTCCACTTTTAAAAATTTTTATAAAAATTATCAAAAGGGACAATATAATAATTGCCTTCTTGTCCCGCTTAATGGGCAAGCGAAATCTAAAGGTTTAAAACTATTTGTTCATTAGCTGTTAGTGGGTGGTTCGATAAATTCATTAACATTTTTCTACTAAGTTTTTCGAATACTCTTATTACCTATCTAATTTATTGCGTTATTTTTCTGAGTGGCACCTGTCACTCAGTATCAAGAAGAGATACCACCACATCGCTCATCTTCCTCCTCATGACATATATATCTTGATTCGTGACTGATTCTTTCTTCAAGAAACTAATGTGCGGAATCAGGGAAGGAGTCCAATATTGACGTCCAACGTGCCAAGCTCGCCTCTGTAACTCCTTCCATATTCTACCGAGACGAGGGACTATTTCTGTTGGTCGGAATATAGTGGCTTGTTTATTCAGTAGATGTTTCTTGTTAAGAAAAACTTGAAGCTCTTCCAGATATTTTTTGAAAAGTTTCATTTTACGAGGTATTTCAAAGTTTGATAATATGCTAAAGGCCAATCAGGAAGATTTTGGCGATGAACATTACTGGGCAAAGGTTCGTCGACGGTTCATACATCTACTCAGAAACAACTTTTAGTTCCTCGTTACAGTTACTGAATGTTCAAAGCTTCCGAGAATTATATACTACATTACCTACAGTTAGGTATTGCTGTTACTCCATCATTGAAACAGTAATGCACGGTTTAGAACGAGGAGCACTGTAGAGCCACGCAGTGTTCAGGTACTCCTTGTTTCATACTTGAACCTCTCATGGAAACTATTCCTCGGATTCAGTAAAGTAATTAACCCGTATAAGAGTTCTTACTTGATCAAAGTAAAGGGGTTTCATATTCCCACAGAAGCGTGAGCTGTCCAATTTCTAACATTTTTGCTCAACATTACTTCATGTGGTCTTCATGCTCCTGTGTAGCTGCTTAACCATGGGCGTAGCGGATGGCCTTGTTGTATGGGCCAAGGGCCCTAAAAAAAAATAATCATAATTTGTGCTATAATTTTAACAAAACTATCACAAATTTTTTTTGTTTGAACATTACAAGGAAGAATACATATTGCACTTCACGTCTTGTTTACTCTAATCGAATTTGGAGTTCGTTGCTAATGTTTGTTGATTTTCTTCAAATTATTTTGGTACGAATGACTGATAGCAGCAATATTTGAAATTATAAGTGTCTCGGAAAATGTTTTGCTAGCCTTGGCTTTGATTACATTGCAGGAAATAAATAAATCGCTTCCGCGGGTACGAAAAATGGAAATGCATGTTACCACGACCTCATTCTATGTGTACAGTTTGGGCACCTCTCGTCATTTGTCTCTTTTGGCACGATGAAATGTATTTACTTCGTGTAAACTGTAGAGAAATACACATGTTTACGTACAGGGTGGGAGGAAATGAGGCGGGTATGATTAAAGTTATAATTTCCAATTGATTTATATTGTCAATTACATATGGCTATCTGACCATGCACGTAGTACTACAGTAGGGTAATACATACCAGTTTTGAAAAAATTATGCTTAATGTATAAAATAATTCATAGGCTACCGGTTAAGTTTTCTAATCATTAAATTGACAAACAAGATATCTAAAGAGACACAGCCTACATTCTATAAGCAGTCTACGCTTATAGCGTACTGATCCCAGGTTTTATGCATCTTGATGTACTTATACTGAAAACTGCTATTTTGTGCAGGTGAAAGCTAATATCTGTTGACGGAATATTTATAATGGACAATTACTGAGAGAATATTATCCACAAATACGTTATTGTGGATAAAGAATATGGACGAGTAAATACCTTGAATGGGAAATATAGTAATATTTGGGCGCTCTTCCAATTAGTTATCAGCAATTAGAGAAGTAACGGGGGTGCAGCCGGTCGATGAGTGTGTTAGATTCTCACGCTGGAAGTGGCTAGGCCATGTGTATAGAAGACAGGGAATAGTACGAGATACACCAGGGTGGGTTGCATTGGTAGAAGAGGTAGAGGTAGGCCAAAGGAGACGTGGTTAAGGACAATGAGGCGGGAAGCAGGAGACGAGTGTTGGGGAGATCTTGAGGAGTTAGCCTAGGACAGAATGTGGTGGCGTGAGTTCATCGAGGCCCTGTGCATCCCCGTGGGTGCCACAGGAAATGATTGATTGATTAATTGATTTACCTTTAGCGTGATTATTTCAAGTTATAAAATACTATATAAGTGCAAAATTATAATAATGGTGAAATTAAATTTTTTTGCTAAAATGGTTCAACTTTAGTCTTATAATTATGAATATAAATATAATTTTCAAAGTTTATCGTAACATGCTTAAGTATGCATCAAGTTTGGGGGACATTTGGCAACCAAGCAATTGTGATAAGAACGATTTCTCACGAAAACGTATTGTGTTTCCTTGCCCGAGGCAAAGAAAAGTTGACTAGGGCTTTAATTTCAAGCTGTGCTTTTAGCAAACCCTTTTTCATATGAAAGAAGATGAATTTTCGATAGTGATTACGTATATAAGGTGCCAATTACAATTATGACATATGAAAATAAGGACGAAAACATTCTCGACTTAATTTGAACCGCTGAGAGAGAGAGAGAGAGAGAGAGAGAGAGATACTGATAATTAAAACGCATATTTTACCAACAAGAAAGGCAAATTCATACCAAGAATCATTATATATGCAAGAGAGAATTTATTTATATAAATGAGAATGACAAAAAGACTTTATTATGACGTATTCACTAATACCAAAGCAATGAATCGCGATATTTAAGAACTTCATGCAAAGACCATCATTCAAAACATACACATTTACGATGATAGTTCGGTATTTCAAGGACAGTGCCATTAGGAGTTAGCTTTAGCACTCTGTTTGCTTTTTCCTTGACTTCTTCCATATTACTGCACCTCCATTCTTTTCACTTTCTTCCATCTTGCTATCCACCCGTTCCTAACAATTGTTTATAGTGGAACTGCGAGGTTTTCCTTCTGTTACACCTTTCAAACCTTTCTCCTCTCAATTTCCTTTTTCAGCGCTGAATGAACTCATAGGTCCCAGTCATAGATATAGAGGGAGAGCCTGGACAGCCTATGATAGCCAGACAATTTGTGACGTGCACTGCCTGGCGCCTTTGCTATGTGTTATTATGTAAAAAATGACGCAACTCATGCAGTCTAAACTCAGTTTTTTTTTTTTTACTGAGGCGCATGTGCACTCACTCGCAGGGGTGCCCTTTTAGCTCGGAAAAGTTTCCAGCTAGCTGATTGGTTGCAAGTATTTTGTCTGAATAGCATCATTGTATTCAAATAATTACCAAGTAATGTGAACGAAACTTACTTACTAACCTAAATTTCTCCCTGAGATATATGTTAACGAATAAAGAGATTATAAGGCATTGTGATGGTATATAAGTCTAAATTTAATAACACCCGCCGAAGTTAACGACGGGAGCTTGTTTTTGGATGCACGCTGCGTAATTTTTTTACTTTTCACATATTTTAACACCAATTGGGATAAATTACACTAAACATAAGAAAAACATGTTGTTATAAACTTTCTTTGAATACCAGAATCTACTAAAAACATGTAATTAATAAAACTCCTATTGGTGAAAACTTTTGGGGAGGTAAAAGGAACAGCCTGTGTCTTTAGATGAAATTCAGATAAAATTACCTAGATAGGTAGGCCTAGTTATTCATATGGTATCCACATGCTAGCAAATGTTGATGGGCAAGAAAACTTTAGATACATATCTTTTATAGGCTTTTGTGCTGAAGCCTTTTGTTATATCAGTATGATAAAATGATGATAAATAGGAAGAGGCTATTTTTTCTTTTACATAATAATAATGTACTTCCCTTATTATGGCTTTATTTCTTGCATACATTTCAAACTGAGGCCCCAGCAGCTGCGCCTGTAGAACCGCCAGCTGTTGCGTTGTCAGGTGTACACTTGCATGTGCAGTCGGTGGGCCAAACCCATGTTGGCTCGCAGGCTGGTTTACAGACACTACAGGTGCCAGAGTGTCCCCTGTCACCTCTGACAGGGTGTGGTGCACCAGGCTCTGCGGCGGCCTCGTGATGCCCTCTTTGGAGACACGCATGTATCGATGAATGGCGGAGAGGAGTTCAATCTTGAGTCACCCTCAGCTGGGGTGACACCTCCTTGCAGTCGTCCTCTACCTCTTCGAAGAATTTGCGCCAGTAGAGGGGGCTGGGGTCATGCGGAGGTGGCTGGATGGAGGCCATCATATCCTCCCAGAGGGCCCGTGCCGTCGTGATGGCTGCGTCCAACAGGTCCGTAACCTGGGATTTCCTGGTCCGGGGGCTTGAGTCATCCACCGGAGACACCGAGGGAGTTGGTGTAGGAGCAGCAGGCAGATCCAGAGCTTGGGCAGGGAGGGCGGCAGCAGCGTGAACAGACTGTAAAAACAGGAGGAACATATGAGAAAATGGGATAAAATGTACTGTGAATGAATAGAAACTATGTAATAGCGATATAATCAGTGTGAGTAATAAAAATCCACAGTTTTATAGTAAATATATTACTATGTAAAAAGAACCAAAGACTTTCGAACACCTGAACGGTGTTCCTCATCAGTGTTAACGTTAAAATGCAAAGTGAGTGAGGGTAGTTTTCTTATGAAATAGTTTTTAAAAATTGGGGGCGGGGCGAGAAGATAACAGCCCATCACGGAAGTGCTGGTTCGGGTGTTATGTAATACCAAATTCAACAGGCAGTTGCGCCAATCTCCTTGATCTTCGTACTTGCGATGTTGCATCTGCCCGCGCTGCATAGGTGCCATAGTCGGAACCATCCACAGGGTCGTCGGCTATCTGGAGAGAGAGGGGAAGAGGAAGCAGAGCATCAGGGTTCACACGGTCAACGTCAGTTTTGAAATTAAAATGTTTAATGTAGTGTTTGGCAATAAACCAGTTGATGAAAGGGTCTTCATTAGTAAATGACTTATTATCTTCAAACGATATTCCCATGTTTATGGCGGCACCTTCAACTAATCTTCTCACGTGAGAATCGTCACTTTTAAAAATAGTTCGTGCACCACCCCAATTAATTTTGTGGTCTAAATTAAAACTATGAGCTACCAAAGCGCTCCTCTGTGCATGAAGATCATAGGCCCTTCTATGTTCCCTTAATCTTACATCCAGTCCCCTACCACTCTCCCCGTAGTAACAGCCATTGCAATCATGGCAGGGAACCTTGTAAACACCGCTGTTTCTCTTGGTGCTGTTGTTATTCTTGGTGAGGGCTTTAGCCAAGGTGTTTTTATAGGTATAAACAATTTTTATATCCTTTTGGTATTTATTCATATAATCGCCCACTCTTGAGACTTCTTCTTCAGAGGGTAATGATACATGTTTCTTGTTATTTATTTCCTTATTAACGTGACCTATATAAAACCTCCTTTTAGCACGGCTGATTGCGTCAGAAATAAAATGTTCCAGGTATTTTAAGGACCTAAAGGTATCTACGACATGGGAGGGTTCTTCATCTAGAAATTCGGGGTCGCATATTCGGAGTGCTCTTAAAAAAAAGCTAATGATAACATTCCTTTTAACTTGCTGTGAGTGGTGGGAAAAATAATGAATATAATTCTCTTTGTTAGTAGCTTTTCTAAAAACTGAAAATTTGAAAGAGTTACTGTTTACATCCCTATGAATTAAGACATCTTCGATTCTATAAAATTTACAGTTGAGAAAGAGGTTGATGGCAAGATTTCTTTCTTAGATGTCTTAATTCATAGGGATGTAAACAGTAACTCTTTCAAATTTTCAGTTTTTAGAAAAGCTACTAACAAAGAGAATTATATTCATTATTTTTCCCACCACTCACTTTGCATTTTAACGTTAACACTGATGAGGAACACCGTTCAGGTGTTCGAAAGTCTTTGGTTCTTTTTACATAGTAATATATTTACTATATAATTGTGGATTTTTATTACTCACACTGATTATATCGTTATTACATAGTTTCCATTCATTCACAGTACAAATAATGCCTCAACAGGCGAGACACCAGTCATGTCACTAACCATTGTATTTATGCTATGTCTACCACATCTGTATATCTATCCCAATTCTCATCATTACCACCCGCTGTAACTAAGAGCTTTGAGCACTTTCCTATTAGCACGCTCACACAACCCATTAACTTCTGGCCTATAAGGAAAAATATTTACTTTCTGTATCCCCATCACTTACGCAAGACACTAGCATTCTATTCACAAATTCTCTCCCATTATCAGTGATAAGTATCTTCGGGCCCCCATATCTATAAATATACCCATTAAAAAGTGTCACTGCTACCTCATCTGCCATGTTATTCTTTAACAGAAAAATTTCCACGAACCTCATTAACTCATCTATAATCACAAACAAATGCTTATATCCAAAAGTTCGTTAAAATATTCATATGCACCCTCTGAAAGGGATAGGGAAAGACCCCAGTTTACACGATGTAACCTTTGCCGGTTTACACGAATTACACACACTTCCCTTCACAAATGTCTCCACTGAAGAAAATATGTTTTTTCAGAAAAACCTATTGCGTGCTCTCTGGTATGTCTTCTCAGTCCGCAGATGTGGACTACCAAATCTACAATGTACTATCTCCAAAACCACTGGAATTAATTCTTTTGGCACTACAATCTGTGTCGTATCACCCTTATCCTCACTACTCCTCAACTCATATTTAATTCTCCTCACCAACAAATTACCCTCTAAACTCCAGACCTGAATAAGGCAATCTATAACCTTTTCTCACTAACACTCCTCTAAGAAATGCTTTTGTGTTTGCTAAAGCCCCATCTTCATCGTGTTTCTTCTCCACCAGACTAATATCCCAATCCACACACTCGCCAGTTTACAGTACACACATGCCCACCCTCCGTATCCACAAAATTCCTACTAAGAGCATCCGTCACCACAGTATGTTTACCCTCAATGTACTTAAGCTTAGCATTAAAATCTCTAATTGCCTCTTAGGAGACAAGTCAGGGTTATTAAAAAGATCCAACAACAGCTTATGATCTGTAAGAACATCCACCTTATTCCCCATTAGTAACATCTTAAAATGCACCAAACTAGACATCACTGCAGAAGCTTCCTTATCCACCATCCCCATTAACCGTTCATTACTCGCTTGTGTCTTGAACTTTCTGCTATAAAAAGCTGTTGGATTCAGTTTACCCTCAAATTTCTGCATTAAGCAAACACCTACCCTCTCTTGGCTGGCATCAGTCACTAACGAAAAATCCGGGAACCGTAAAGCTGGAAGACTCATTAAAGCCTCCTTGACTTTCTGAAAAGCTACTTATTGAGCCTCACCCCATGAGAACTGTACATCATCCCTCAATACATCCATCAAAGGTGCTGACAACATATAAAAACCTTTCACGAATCTACGGAAAAACCCTGCCATTCCCATGAACGAGTGGACGTTTTTCTTGCTCTTTGGTGTAGGAAAATCCACAATTGCTCTGACCTTCTCGTCATTCACTTGAACACCTTCTATTGAAATGACATGTCCTAAATATACAATCTCTCTTCAAGAAATCACAATTGGCTAGTTTAACCTTTAGACTTGTCATTCTAAGCTTCAAAGGATTTCCCTAAGCACTTCTAAAATAAGTAGCTATCAAAATGTCATCCAGAATAAGTAGCAATCAAAATGTCATCCATATAAACAAACACATTTTTCCCAAACATCCCATGCAAGACAGTATTCACTAACCTCGTAAATGTATTAGGACTACCTGACAAACCAAACGGCATTTGTGTAAATTCATAATGTCCCTTCGGAATAGGAAAAGCTGTCAACTTTCTACTCTCAGTCAGTGGCACTTGCAAAAACCCTTGTATGGGGTCAAATGATGAATAAATAGTCGTACCTCCAATCTCCACAAATAAATCCGGCAAACATACCACTGGATACCTATCTGGAATGGTTTCACTGTCAATTTTCTAAAATCCACACATACACCGATCGAACCATCCTTCTTAGGTACCGCCAACAACGGGAAATTAAACGGTGAAGAGCTAGGCGTAATTATACCTTCCTCCTCCCACTTATTTACCTCTTGCTCAACCTGCTTCCTAATCTTGAAAGGTATCCTATACGACGGGACATAAATCGGCTTCGTCCCGTCTCTAAATGCACCTGATGCTCTAAAACGTCAGTCAACCCCAATTTATCTCCCTTCAAATCAATAACATCTGAATATTCAGCTAACACTTAACCTAACCCCTCTATGTATCCTTTATAGTCTGCCTCACCCAAGTGATTCCTAAAAATTTCCTTTCTAACCTCCATTTCAGCCTCTGAAAACCCTTTTGCTCCCCTATTAATGCCACTGATTCAGTGTCCTCTCTCCATTCCTCCAGATCTACAATGTAAGTATTCCTCTGATATCTCCTAACTGAATTATTGCAGTTTAACAATTCCACCCATGTAACTCCTTTATCTGATACCTTACTGAAACTGTACTCACCACTCCTTTTAGTTTCTCACTACTTTCCACCACACACACCTGTTTATTCACCTTTAAATCACTCAGCTTCACTTTCACCATACCAGCCATACCTGATTTTAAAATTACATCTGCTAAAACACCTTTATTTATCCTCCTCCCCTCACCATTTGGCTCAGTTTCTCCCTGTGATTGATTACCTCCCAAAATTTCCTCATTATTCCCTCATAAAGGATAAAGTCTCCAGTTTCCATTTCCTCAACACCCACATACAGGATAAAGCCCCCAGTTTCCCCAACCGTTATACCTCCTTTACTGGGGTATATAGAAAAACCGATCCTATTACTTGCTGGATGCCCCGGTCAAACCTTATTACCCAAGTTAACTCCTCTCACCACCAAAACTGGTTCCCTCATTATTTGGTTCCCCAGTGAAAAACAAATATCCGCCTCTCCTACAACGTCCAGTTTATGAACCTGAACATCACACACTTTCTCCTCTGAACGCCTCAACCGATACTGGGAAAACCCCGATTGATAAAAATCATAGGCCACCAAACTGACTGATGCCCCTGTATCTAATCTCCCAAAAGCTCCATATGACACAAACATCCCATCCTTTCCCCTTTGGCTGTTCTGCCCTGCGAAAATTCTGTCTGTTTCTAGACTTCCCTGGATACCCCTCCTGAGGAGCTTTCCTGTAGCTACTACCATAATTCTAAGTTACTGGCCTAACATTACTCTTCTTGAGTGATGGACAAAACTGCCAAGACTGTGCAGAACTCCACCCCCACAGTATTTAATTCGGCAAAACTTCTTCGAGTGACCCAACCTATTACAATTAAAACAACGAAACTGTGGTGTTTGATTCATAGATTTCCTACCACACTCTACTTTAGCACAAAACCCACCGAAAGCAAAGCCTGAATCTCCTTGTGAAAGGTTCTTTTGAGCCCCCATCATGGCTTTCGGCATTCCATTGACAAATGGTGATAAAGAAGGAATGCTATATGTAAATAGGGACCTAATAATGAGACAATCACAAATAAGGAAGCAATTAAAGACCTTGGTGTGATGTTGAATAGGGATATGCTATGCAATGATCAAATAGCAATATTATTGGCAAAATGCAAAGCAGAGTTGGGAATGTTGTTCCGGCACTTCAAAGCAAGAAAACCCGATCACATGATTATGCTTTATAAAACGTATGTACGTAGTCCACTTGAATATTGCAATGTGATATGGTACCCACACTACCAAAAGGATATTGCACAAATATAGAATGTACAAAGGTCCTTTGCAGCTAGAATAGAAGAAGTTAAGGACCTTGACTACTGGGAAAGACTACAATTCTTAAAATTATATAGTCTCGAAAGGAGAAGAGAACACTACATGATAATACAGGCATGGAAACTGAAGGAATCACCAAAAACATCATGGAGCTAAAAATATCAGAAAGAGCAAGCAGAGGTAGATTAATAGTGCCCAAAACTATACCAGGAAAACTAAGGAAAGCACACAGGGCATTAATCCACTTCGCACCAGCATCGATAATGCAGCGTCTATTCAATACGTTACCAGCTCATCTGAGGAACATATCAGGAGTGAGCGTAGATGTGTTTAAGAATAAGCTCGACAAATATCTAAGCTGCATCCCAGACCATCGAAGATTGGAAGATGCAAAATATATCGGAAGATGCATTAGCAATTCTCTGGTAGACATCAGAGGTGCCTCACATTGAGGGACCTGGGGCAACCCGAACGAACTGTAAGGATACCAACGGGCATTTCGACATGTGCTTTCTAACTTGGGCAAAAATAAATGATTCATGAGACGTAGGCTCTACCGGTCCATCAAAATTACTCACTATTGTGTCAGGCACCTCATTCAAGAGCCAGGAAAAATGCAACAACTTCTGAAAGTTTTCTAACAATATACAATTGCCAGATACCCAGCTCGAACCTATCAGTTTTTCCACAAAGTCCGATGCTGCATCAAATAATTGTCAGCTAAAATCTATCGTCGAACTATGTCGTTTTCTAATTTTGTAAAATGCCCTCAAATCCCGAATCAAATCACCGCATTCCTCTACCCCACACGAAGCTCGAAGAACTTTCTGCAAGTCATCCCAAGTGCGGCATTTCTTAAATTGAAAGCTACGACAGCATTGGCCAACATCTCCCACATCCAAAGCCAAAAAACCTTTCGCCTCATTAAAGGCATCAGTCTCATCTGTGATCCGTTTCGTAGTCAAATGATTTTGAACGCTCTCAATAAAAATCTCGACCGGGTGTTGCAAAACGCCATTCACCAAGCCCGGAAAAGGGTGAATGAATTGGCGAGGCAAAGTGGTTACCCTATGGACCAAAGTCTTATCACCTGACGTCTCACCGCCCGCCATTTTCCCGTCTTCTTCCTTCGTAACTATAATTAAACTGAAACTATCGTTCAACTCTGATAAAGATTTGCCCCCTCGCAAAGGCAAAGTCTCATTAATGTCTTGCACAAACTCCCTCGTCGGCCAATAAGCCCGGCCTGATCTCAAATGCATATACAATCAAATGCTTGCACAATATGCTTTAACACGCAACACAACCCAAGAACAAAACACCCATATCCCCTTAACTGTAATTATTCACAAACTCCAGGGGAGCAAATCCCTTCTCTTATATGCGCTCGAGTAATCCAGTCGAACAGCTGAGCGCAAGATCATCTGGTATTCAAGGTTAAATCCCCAAGTCATCGCCCCACGGTGTAAAAAAAAAAAAAAAAAAAAAAAACTGGTGCAAGGCACCGCACGTTGTATCCAAGCCTATTCACTAAATAAACAAACCCTCCATACTATCCTGCACACCGCACAACTAAGAATAACTCGATAAGGGGAAAAAAAAAACCCTGAATAAAGTCAGCCCATATAAGTAACCTATTCCACCCCATAATAATTCCGACAAAGACGGCAAAATCGTGAACATGGAGAAAGACTTTTACCTCGACAAAATCAACCAACTCCTTAGTGACACTAACACTTATGACAGATTACCGAGAAATCCCCTCCAAAACGTCCCCACACAATTTTTTTTTAGAAAAGTAAGAGTAATTGGCAAAGACAAAAAGAGCATTGAACTACTGGATAAATTTAAAGTCACTAACCCAAAACTACCTTACTTTTATGGCCTTCCCAAAACTCATAATGATTATATTCCATTGAGACCTATCATCTCATGTGCCAGAGCTTGCAATTATAAAATTTCTAAGTGGTTAGCCGGCCTCCTTTCCCCTTTCTTAGGCACATTTTCTCCCAGTCATATTAAACATTATGAAGATTTCTGTCACAAATTCAAAGAAGCACATATACCACTTCACAACATAAAATTCTTAAGTTTAGATGTAGATTCCCTGTTCACAAAAGTACCAGTACAGGACGTTCTACAGTTTTTGAGAGAAAAATTAGTCCCCTATTCAGATCATTTCCCTCTAGCCCTAAATAAAATAATAAAGTTAGTTGACTTATGTGTATCAAATAACATCTTTTCATTCGGGGAGTCATTCTATAAACAGAAATTGGGGTGCAGCATGGGCAGCCCTTTAAGTGCCGTTTTAGCCAGTCTATACACGGAATATTTTGAAACTGTTACAATAAACGCAACAAAACCTAAAGACATGCTATGGATGAGATATGTAGATGATATCTTAACATTTTGTGATAATAAGTGGGGCAATTTCAATGAATTTCTTTCAAAATTAAATGCATTAGTGCCTAGCATCAAATTTAAAGTTGAGAGGGAAACAGACAACAAAATTCCTTTTCTTGACTTTTTAATAACTAGAGACACAACAGAATACAAATTTACCACATACAGAAAACGAACTTTCTCTCTGTCATACATCCATTTTTGTAGCTATCATGACATCTCTTATCAAGATTGATGTTGCCAGCAATTCATTCTTAAGAGCCTTACGAATTTGCTCCCCGGATTTCCTGAAAAAGGAAATTGAACTAATCCGTAAGCAGCTGTCATCTTTAAAGTACCCAGACCATTTAATTGAGAAAGCGATCCAAAAAGCAAACATTATTTTCTGCCGTCCCCCAAAAAACAAGACCAGAGAGATGCCCAACAATAAAATAAAAATCCCACACCTGTACAGGATTAAGACGTTGACACAGACACTTGGAAACTCTAACCCTTTTGCTTTTACCTACCCAAATCCCCGATTAACGTCCAACAAAAACCCAAATCCCTGATTAACGTCCAACAAAAGCCAGTCCCCAAAGACAGGAATTTATGAAATCCCTTGCCTCGATTGTGACTAATCTTATATCGGCTTTACAGGAAAATCACTCCCTGAGAGATTAATACCGCATAAACGTTCAGTTAGGTACGGACAACAGAGCTCAGCTATTTTTAAACGCATAAATAACCATAATCACAGAATAAACTGCAATATGTCTCGTATAATTTATAGCAGCAGTTGTCGTTTCAAAAGCCAGGTTGTGGAATTAGCCTTGATTAAACAAAGAAATACAATGAATCTGTCAAGAGGCACCTGGGATTCAGGTACTATAGATAAAATCTTCCTCCAACCAGCGATTAAGAAGATTAAAGAGGAATTGTCAACTGGAGTGACGTAATGGCTGACCTATGGATCTTCTGGTATAAATACCACTTTTCTGTAACTTTTTCTCATTCACTATTTGCCTGAGGAGAGAGAGTTTGGTTTCTGAAATATAGCCTTTACTTTCCACATTTTGGTGTTTTTATGGGCTCCTTATATTTGATGGAATTCTGTTTTTACAGAAAATATTTAACAGTCATATACATATATTTATAATTATATATTATATATTTATATATATAATTATTTGTATATATATTATATATACATATAGTATTATATTATATATATTTATATATATATATATATATATATATATATATATATATATATACACATATACATATATATATATACATATATATATATATATACACACATACATACATACATACATACATACATACATACATACACACTAGCTGACCAACCCGCCGCTGCCTGGAAAAAATCTAAATAACAACCTATGGTAGGGCCGTTAAAACTCTCAATAACAGTCTACGGGCAGTGGGAGGGGAGATGGCAGGGGAGGGGAAGGAAATAGGGGTAGAAGGAGGGGAAAGGGGGAAAGAGGTGAGAAGATAGAGCAGGAGGGGGAATGGGAAGGGGAGGGGAGGGGAAATAGGGGAAGTTGGAGGAGGGAGGGGAAATGTAGGGGAAGTTGGAGGGGAGAGGGAACTGGAATGAGGAGGGGGAAATGTAGGGGAAGTTGGAGGAGGGAGGGGAAATGTAGGGGAAGTTGGAGGGGATGTGATGGGAGAGGGAACTGGAATGAGGAGGGGAAGATAAAGGGGAAGAGGAAGTTACTTTCTCCCCTGTTAGAAAAGAATGAACGACATCACTGAACAAAGACAATAAATCAAAGATCCTATACTTCTACCATTCGCGCTCGGGTGTGTCTGTGTTTCTGTGTTGGGGTGGGGGGGGGCGGTGTCTGTCTCCCTTTCAACAGTAGACGGACCTTTAATCAATTTACGTGAAATTCACTGCACAACAAACCGAAGGAGATTCGTTCTAGATATGATGATGGTAATACCTCAAGGTACTTATGAATTTGTATATTATTGGCAGTGTTAAATTAAGATACTTTTGGCTTTAGATGAACACTGATAAAAAAAATATGGTAATTCCGACGCGAATAGTTTTTAAATGAGGCGATAAGCCTGTCACAGAAACATTTGGTCTGTTACTACTTTTTTCCGTGGCGAGAATTGTAAGGTCTGACTGGTGTGGTGGTAGAAGTTATCTTTTGAATTACATTACTTTATGACTGAATGAAAATAATTCTTAAACAGTCAAACACATCTGTTTAATTTTTTGTACGTACTAAACTGATTATAGGTTTTGCAGTGGGAGTTCAATGGAATTATACGCCTGACAGCACATGGAAAAAAAGTTTAAGCGTCAGGTGAAAAATTATAATTAACCCAGCAAGCCCTGTAGGAAAAGGTGACGCAAAAACGAAAATTTCATTTGTTTTGTCTGTGTTTGTATGTCTGTCACGGGGTAGGGGTATGATTTTGAGTTATAAACCTTTTTTGGAGTGACATAGAATCCGTGTGCGGATTTCCATAAAATCCAAACTAATATACAAACATTCACTTTTATGTAAATAGATATATGATATGTATATGTATTATATGTCTTATATGTATATATATTCATCCAGTACCACAATGATCCCGTGGTATATAAATATAAGAAGCGCTCGCAGGAAAAGGTGAAAGGAAAGATCGTAGACCCTGAGCTTTCGTCTTTATTTCAAGACCTGATCACAGTAAGGGAGATAAAAAAAAAGTACAATACTGTAACATGACATTCGCCTGGTAAAAAATATAAAAAAATACATACATAGACAAGAGTAAAGATCGACTATCCAATTGCTAGTATTTACGAATTAGGTAACCGTCAAACAGCCCACTGTTATGAAGAGTAATTACTATGTTGTCTTAGGAGGAAAAAGGCTCTTTTAACTATTGGTTCTTTAAATATTTCATTTTCCATAATATCAATTTTATAAAATCCTCTTGAGGTTCATATTATTAATTTTATCAATAAAACATGATTCTATTATTAGTCTTTCTAAAATATCGCTAGATTTATACAGTGTTGTATCTCCCCAGTTTATTACATGGCCTTTGTCACTCACATGAAAAAACATGCCACTAGATTGGTTACCAGTTCGTACATTATAAGGATGCTGGGAAATCCTTGTGCAACAAGATTTCCCAGTCTGCCCCAGGTACACTTTATCAAAGCCTGTACGTGGAATACAATATACACATCCTACGTCACTTTCTTTAGGTTTGTTCTTTATCAAACAGGTTCTAATAGACGTTGTTTTTAAATATGATAAGTGTATCTTAAATTCTTTCATTAATTTGGGGGGATGACAAAGTTCATTGTAATAAGGTAAACATAAAACATTCTCATTTTTAAGCTCCTTCCTAACCGCTGAACCATAAAAACACCTCTTTGCCTTCCTTAATGCATCGTCTAAAAAATAAATCGGGTAATATAAATTTTTACCAGTAGCATAGATAGTTAGAAATTCCTCGCCCAAATACTCTGGGTCACATTTTCACGGCTCTAAGGAACATACTATTAAATACAGATAATGTAACAGATGAATGATGGTTAGAGAAATAATGTACATATCCATCAGTTTGGGTAGGTTTACGGTAAACTTTAAATTTCAAAAAGTTATTCGATTTGATTATTAATAAATCAAGGAAAGAAATACAATTATTATTTTCTTTTATTTTGAATGTAATGGGCCTTACAAGACTATTCAAACGCTCCAAAAATACCAAAGGGTTGTCATTTAATGACCAAAGAACTAGAATACTGTATCGTCTACATAGGGATATCTACATATATCTACTAGGCAATATTCTACTTTCGAAAAATTCCATGTACAAACAGGAAAGTACAGGAGACAGGGATTCCCTATAGCCATACCAAATATTTGTTTAAAATGCCTGCCATCTACTGTAAAATAGTTGCCCACAATACAAAGCTTAATGAAAATGAAAATAATTAATAATTTCCCATACTTTGGTAATCATAGAATCAACTAAAAACGATTATTAAATAAAATTATCTAAAAATGAAAAAAGTCCCGTAGGGTGGGTCTGCCCAGACCCAACTTGCACCAGATAGGGTTAAGAGACTGGCCAGTCTTGGAGGCCTTTGGGCCTCATCCTTGAAGTTCTTGGGCCCTCTCCAGGCCTGCTTCCCCAGCCTGGCAGGATACCTGCCTTCCTCCGAGGAAGCAGCCTCTGGGTCGGACCCTTCCCTTCAAGGCTGCCCTCAAGAGACTGGCCAGCCTTGGAGGACTTTGGGTCTCATCCTTGAAGTTCTTGGGCCCTCTCCAGGCCTGCTTCCCCAGCCTGGCAGGATACCTGCCTTCCTCGAGGAAGCAGCCTCTGGGTCAGACCCTTCCCTTCAAGGCTGCCCTTAAGAGACTGGCCATCCTTGGAGGACTTTGGGCCTCATCCTTGAAGTTCTTGGGCCCTCTCCAGGCCTGCTTCCCCAGCCTGGCAGGATACCTGCCTTCCTCCGAGGAAGCAGCCTCTGGGTCGGACCCATCCCTTCAAGGCTGCCCACCCCATCCCTTCAAGGCTGCCCTCAAGAGACTGGCCAGCCTTGGAGGACTTTGGGTCTCATCCTTGAAGTTCTTGGTCCCTCTCCAGGCCCGCTTCCCCAGCCTGGCAGGATACCTGCCTTCCTCCGAGGAAGCAACCTCTGGGTCAGACCCTTCCCTTCAAGGCTGTCCTCAAGAGACTGGCCAGCCTAGGAGGACTTTGGGCCTCATCCTTGAAGTTCTTGGACCCTCTCCAGGCCTGCTTCCCCAGCCTGACAGGATACCTTCCTTTCTCCGAGGAAGCAGCCTCTGGGTCGGACCCTTCCCTTCAAGGCTGCCCTCAAGAGACTGACGAATCTTGGGGGGCATTTGGACTTCATCCTTGAAGTTCTTGGACCCTCTCCAGGCCCGCTTCCCTAGCTTGGCAGGATACCTGTCTTCTTCTGAGGAAGCAGCCTCTGGTCAGACCCTTCCCTTCAAGGCTGCCCTAAGAGACTGGCCATCCTTGAGGACTTTGGTCCTCATCCTTGAAGTTCTTGGGCCCTCTCCAGGCCTGCTTCCCCAGCCTGGCAGGATACCTGCCTTCCTCCGAGGAAGCAGCCTCTGGGTCGGACCCTTCCCTTCAAGGCTGCCGTCAAGAGACTGGCCATCCTTGGAGGACTTTGGGTCTCATCCTTGAAGTTCTTGGGCCCTCTCCAGGCCCGCTTCCCCAGCCTGGCAGGATACCTGCCTTCCTCCGAGGAAGCAGCCTCTGGGTCAGACCCTTCCCTTCAAGGCTGCCCTCAAGAGACTGGCCATCCTTGGAGGACTTTGGGCCTCATCCTTGAAGTTCTTCTTGGGCCCTCTCCAGGCCTGCTTCCCCAGCCTGGCAGGATACCTGCCTTCTTCCGAGGAAGCAGCCTCTGGGTCGGACCCTTCCCTTCAAGGCTGCCCTCAAGAGACTGGCCATCCTTGGAGGACTTTGGGCCTCATCCTTGAAGTTCTTGGGCCTCTCCAGGCCTGCTTCCCCAGCCTGGCAGGATACCTGCCTTCCTCCGAGGAAGCAACCTCTGGGTCAGACCCTTCCCTTCAAGGCTGTCCTCAAGAGACTGGCCAGCCTAGGAGGACTTTGGGCCTCATCCTTGAAGTTCTTGGACCCTCTCCAGGCCTGCTTCCCCAGCCTGGCAGGATACCTGCCTTCCTCCGAGGAAGCAGCCTCTGGTCGGACCCTTCCCTTCAAGGCTGCCCTCAAGAGACTGGCCATCCTTGGGGACTTTGGGTCTCATCCTTGAAGTTCTTGGGCCCTCTCCAGGCCCGCTTCCCCAGCCTGGCAGGATACCTGCCTTCCTCTGAGGAAGCAGCCTCTGGGTCAGACCCTTCCCTTCAAGGCTGCCCTTAAGAGACTGGCCATCCTTGGAGGACTTTGGTCCTCATCCTTGAAGTTCTTGGGCCCTCTCCAGGCCTGCTTCCCCAGCCTGGCAGGATACCTGCCTTCCTCCGAGGAAGCAGCCTCTGGGTCGGACCCTTCCCTTCAAGGCTGCCCTCAAGAGACTGGCCATCCTTGGAGGACTTTGGGTCTCATCCTTGAAGTTCTTGGGCCCTCTCTCAGGCCTGCTTCCCCAGCCTGGCAGGATACCTGCCTTCCTCCGAGGAAGCAGCCTCTGGGTCAGACCCTTCCCTTCAAGGCTGCCCTTAAGAGACTGGCCATCCTTGGAGGACTTTGGGCCTCATCCTTGAAGTTCTTGGGCCTCTCCAGGCCTGCTTCCCCAGCCTGGCAGGATACCTGCCTTCTTCCGAGGAAGCAGCCTCTGGGTCGGACCCTTCCCTTCAAGGCTGCCCTCAAGAGACTGGCCATCCTTGGAGGACTTTGGGCCTCATCCTTGAAGTTCTTGGGCCCTCTCCAGGCCTGCTTCCCCAGCCTGGCAGGATACCTGCCTTCCTCCGAGGAAGCAGCCTCTGGGTCAGACCCTTCCCTTCAAGGCTGCCCTCAAGAGACTGGCAATCCTTGTAGGCTTTGGGGCCAATCCTTAAAGGGCTTGGGCCCTTTCCATGGGAAGGGTCAGACCCATAGGCTGCTTCCTTGGAGGAAGGAAGCGGCATCTGGGTCGGACCCTTCCCTTCAAGGCTGCCCTCAAGAGACTGGCCATCCTTGGGGGACTTTGGGTCTCATCCTTGAAGTTCTTGGGCCCTCCAGGCCCGCTTCCCCAGCCTGGCAGGATACCTGCCTTCCTCCGAGGAAGCAGCCTCTGGGTCAGACCCTTCCCTTCAAGGCTGCCCTCAAGAGACTGGCAAGCCTTGTAGGCTTTGGGGCCAATCCTTAAAGGGCTTGGACCCTTTCCATGGGAAGGGTCAGACCCATAGGCTGCTTCCTTGGAGGAAGGAAGCGGCCTCTGGGTCGGACCCTTCCCTTCAAGGCTGCCCTCAAGAGACTGGCCATCCTTGGGGGACTTTGGGTCTCATCCTTGAAGTTCTTGGGCCCTCTCCAGGCCCGCTTCCCCAGCCTGGCAGGATACCTGCCTTCCTCCGAGGAAGCAGCCTCTGGGTCAGACCCTTCCCTTCAAGGCTGCCCTCAAGAGACTGGCAAGCCTTGGAGGACTTTGGGGCCAATCCTTAAAGGGCTTGGGCCCTTTCCATGGGAAGGGTCAGACCCATAGGCTGCTTCCTTGGAGGAAGGAAGCGGCCTCTGGGTCGGACCCTTCCCTTCAAGGCTGCCCTCAAGAGACTGGCCATCCTTGGGGACTTTGGGTCTCATCCTTGAAGTTCTTGGGCCCTCTCCAGGCCCGCTTCCCCAGCCTGGCAGGATACCTGCCTTCCTCTGAGGAAGCAGCCTCTGGGTCAGACCCTTCCTTCAAGGCTGCCCTCAAGAGACTGGCCATCCTTGAGGACTTTGGGCCTCATCCTTGAAGTTCTTGGGCCCTCTCCAGGCCTGCTTCCCCAGCCTGGCAGGATACCTGCCTTCTTCCGAGGAAGCAGCCTCTGTGTCGGACCCTTCCCTTCAAGGCTGCCCTCAAGAGACTGGCCATCCTTGGAGGACTTTGGGCCTCATCCTTGAAGTTCTTGGGCCTCTCCAGGCCTGCTTCCCCAGCCTGGCAGGATACCTGCCTTCCTCCGAGGAAGCAGCCTCTGGGTTGGACCCTTCCCTTCAAGGCTGCCCTCAAGAGACTGGCCATCCTTGGAGGACTTTGGGCCTCATCCTTGAAGTTCTTGGGCCCTCTCCAGGCCTGCTTCCCCAGCCTGGCAGGATACCTGCCTTCTTCCGAGGAAGCAGCCTCTGTGTCGGACCCTTCCCTTCAAGGCTGCCCTCAAGAGACTGGCCATCCTTGGAGGACTTTGGGCCTCATCCTTGAAGTTCTTGGGCCCTCTCCAGGCCTGCTTCCCCAGCCTGGCAGGATACCTGCCTTCCTCCGAGGAAGCAGCCTCTGGGTTGGACCCTTCCCTTCAAGGCTGCCCTTAAGAGACTGGCCATCCTTGGAGGACTTTGGGCCTCATCCTTGAAGTTCTTGGGCCCCTCTCCAGGCCTGCTTCCCCAGCCTGGCAGGATACCTGCCTTCCTCCGAGGAAGCAGCCTCTGGGTCGGACCCTTCCCTTCAAGGTTGCCCTCAAGAGACTGGCCATCCTTGGAGGACTTTGGGCCTCATCCTTGAAGTTCTTGGGCCCTCTCCAGGCCTGCTTCCCCAGCCTGGCAGGATACCTGCCTTCCTCCGAGGAAGCAGCCTCTGGTTGGACCCTTCCCTTCAAGGCTGCCCTCAAAGACTGGCAAGCCTTGTAGGCTTTTGGGGCCAATCCTTAAAGGGCTTGGGCCCTTTCCATGGGAAGGGTCAGACCCATAGGCTGCTTCCTTGGAGGAAGGAAGCGGCCTCTGGGTCGGACCCTTCCCCTCACCAATACTCTTTGCTTTCTCTTACCCTACTTTTCAAAACTGACACTTTCTGTCTCCGAAGGCTTCCAGACGATTTGAAGCATCTCGGAGATTGTTCTTGGACACTTTGAAGCTCGGCGCATGCGCGAATGGCATTTCTCTCGTCCTTCCAGGAGCCGGAGACTGAAGGATTCCAAAATGTCTTCAAGGAAAATCTCGAAGGTTTTAGATCATTTCAACATCGCGATAACCATTACTTGGAGTTCTTTTTCTGGCACATAAACAGCTTCTTTGCTTTAAGGAGTCGTCTTCTATAAACTTATGAGATTCCCTCTTACTGACAATATTGATCATCCCTTCGATTCTTCCTTGCTTCTCCGAAAAGTAATTCTGTGAATCCAAAATCTTTGAAGTAGTTTCTAACACCTCAGGTTATCTACTTTTTCTTCGTCAGCATTCTTCAGTATACCTCCACGCCGATGTCGTCTCTTTTTGTTCCTTCTCTTTCTTAATTAGAGCGAAGAACTGCTCCAAGCGGTAATTTTGGGCATCCAAAATCCCCTCTCAATCAGCTTAGAAAACACCTCAAGTTCTCTACCTTTTATTTCGTATAAATTCTTCAGTTCCTCCGTTCCACTGTCTTCCTCTCTTCTTGATTATTTCCTTTCTTATTTCGAATGAAGAGCTTGCGTCCGTGAGTGACAATACGACTGTAGAGGTGCCGAATAATCGCAGAAGGCGGGAACCTCGACTTCATACTGCTCCACGAAGTAGTCCATATTTTCAGCAGTAAACAATTACAGACTGAAGCTATCTGCCATTCTCGTGATGTACTTTTCCTCTTGAAAATCTCTTTTAGTCGATCTGCTTCGTCATCCAGTTCATTTTAACCATAAACTTCACCTTCTTTGCTCACATGCTGTCTCTGAAGGCTTCAAGACGTCTTCCTGGAGGATCCTGAGATGGCCACTGTAGTCCTTGGTGTCAGTGCACCTATTGAGTGATGGCGCTATACGCATGAGCGGAAGAATTCTAAAACGACTGCAGGAAAAACACGAAGATATTACGGCGCCAGGCGACAATGATTCTTTCTTGCAGCAGAAGGTATGAAATTTTCTTGAAAGCTTTATTGCGACGAAAACATCAATATTTTTAAAAAAGAAAGAAATTAAAAATTTAGTGAAAAATCATCATCGTATCCTTTTTTCTCTCGTATATAGGGAGAATATATATATATATATATATATATATATATATATATATATTTATATATATATTATATATATATATATATATATATATATATATATATATATATATATATATATATATATATATATATATATATATATATACATACACATATATATATATATATATATATATATATATATATATATATATATATATATATATATATATATATATATATACATCACATATACATATATATATATATATATGTATGTATATATATTATATACATGTATATATATATATATATATATATATATATATAGTATATATATATATATATATATATATATATACATATATGTATATATATTATATATATATATATATATATATATATATATATATATATATATATATATATATATATATATATATATATATATATATATATATATATATGTATATATATATGTATATCTACATATATTTATATATCTATATATATGTATATATATACATATAGATAGGTAGATAGATAGATAGATAGATATCTCCTCCCGACGACAAGGGAAAGGATACGATGATGATGATTTTTCGCTACATTTACATTTATTTCTTTAAAAAAATGCTATTTTCGCGGCAATAAAGCTTTCTAGAAAATTTCACCCCGGGGAGGACAAGATCAACTTGGAAATTATTATTATAGATAGATACATATACATAAATATATGTTTATATAAGTATATATACATATATTTTATATATATATATATATATATATATATATATATATATATATATATATATATATATATATATATATATATATATGTGTGTGTGTGTGTGTGTGTGTGTGTGTGTGTGTATACACTGGTTTGTGCGTCTGTGTGCGTTAATTTTTCCCAATAGTTAAAAATAAGGTGGTCTCAAGAATTTCTGTTTCCTGAAATGGTCATCACTAGCGCCCAGTAATCCAGTCAGCTTCAAGAGAAAAGTGACCTTTTTTTGTTTTAACAAGGCTTCTCCATTGCCATTGATCACCTTATTAAGGGGGGGAGAGAGAGAGAGAGAGATGGCTGCCTCCAGCAAGGAATGATTAAGTTTTTTTCGCATAGCAGAGTAAGTTATAAATATATAGTTTTTATGGTACCAGCATCAAATTATAATAGTAGATTTTTTAAGGATACAGAGTAGTTTAAATCGCTTGTCTTATTTAAAGAAAAATTCTTCTTCGGAAAAGAAATAATTTTTAGATTCTTCAAGAACACTATTAAAGACGCACGGAAAACTTTTCCAATATTCCTGGAAAACCTGTCTACCATATACTTTGAGGCTTGTATTTCAAGTCAATGGTCCCTGTATGCTTGTCCCGTATGAATTGGATTCATATTCTAAAAAAAAAAAAAAAATAATAGTAATAAAAAAAATACTCATAGTAGCATGAGTCTTAAAATGAAGAAGCAAATCCACAGTTGTATATTTATCTTCAAATATATGTACATATACATAACTGTGGAATTGCTTCAATAATAATAATAATAATAATAATAATAATAATAATAATAATAATAATAATAATAATAATAATAATAATAATAATAATACTGAGATAATATTAAGCAAACTTTTACTGATGAAGATGCAATTTTTAATAATTTTAGTAGAACATTTTTTTAAACAACTTTTAGAGCTGGCCGTGCTGGACACGACCTTTGCCTTCAGTTTGTATAAACAAACTGAAGGGATGGCCATGGGATCACCACTTGGTCCAATTTTTGCTAACATCTTCATGTGCTCCTGGAGGAGCGCATAATAGAAGAATGTCCCATTAGGTTCCGCCCTCTATTTTATCGAAGATATGTTGACGACACGTTCTCCCTATTTCGTCATGAATGTCATGCAGAGTCCTTTCTGGAGTTCGTCATCCGACAACATCCAAACATAAGGTTCGCTATGGAGAAGGAGGTAAATAACAAACTCCCCTTCCTTGATCTTATTATTTCCAGAGGTGACTCAGGTTTTTACACAGGTGTGTATAGAAAAAATACATTTACTGGTTTGGGAATGAATTTTTATAGTTCGTGTTTCTTTCATTTGAAACTGAACTCTATTTTAACCCTCCTCCATAGGGCTTACACCCACTCGTCAAACTGGAAGAGTTTCCACGATGAGATATCCTTTTTAGTGAAATATTTCAATAATAATTGTTTTCCATCACGACTTTTTCAGATCCCTAAATAAACTGCTACTACAGAAAATGACTCCGGCAACACCTGAATCGACTGTGCCGAAACTAAAGATGCATGCAAGTTTCCCTTTCGTGCATGATGATACTTTTAGGAGAAAATGCACAGCCATTATTCAAAAGAGTTTTCCAGCTTTAAACCTGAAAATCATCCCGAAAAATCCCTTTACAATAGGGTCTCTGTTCAGAGTCAAAGACCGGCTCAGTCCTCTGTTTTCGTCCAGCGTTGTTTACAAGTACACTTGCCTGGGATGTGATCACGGGATATACATATGTGGGATGCACGAGGAGGCTGTTGAAGGTCCGCATAGATTCCCACAGGGGCATAAGTCATAGAACAGGTAGCAGGTTATCTAATCCTGAGCAATCAAATATACGAAATCATTCAAAATTATGTAAAACTTATATTGACAGCAAGGATTTTTCCATCCTAGGCCGAGTGCAGAACAACAACGACTTAACCATCCTAGAATCCATAATTATCAGGAAGACTGTGCCGTCGTTAAATACTCAATCGTCCTCAGTGAAATTGTTTATAGCCTAGTTTGGGCAACTGGTTTTCCTCACTCTGTTTGTACTTATTTATGTTAGTCTTGTTCTTTCTTTCATATAGGTAGGTTGTTTTAAGATTTTAGTGAACTCCTTTTACTCATTATTGACTTGTCTTGGAATGAGGTGTTTTGTTTTAAATATTTTTACTACATAAAGAGCTGTTGCCATTGCATTAATTTGTTATTGATGTTCGCAAATTATATTATATTTTATAGCCTTGAAAATGCGACTTGGAATTCGTCGCGAAACGTCGGCATTGAAAATAAACTGTAGATGATGATGCCTTTCCCTACTGCTTCCTTTGATGTGATATATATATATATATATATATATATATATATATATATATATATATATATATATATATATTACTAAAAGGACCTCATTCAAACTGCATGGTATCTATAGATACCATCCAGTTTGAATGAGGTCCTTTAGTAATTTAGTTAATGCACAGAACAATTGTGTATGTGATAAAGTTAATATATACGTATGTATACATATATGTGTGTGTTAGTGTGTGTATTAACAGATAGTTAGACACAGAGATAGATGCATAGATAGAAAGATATATATATATATATATATATATATATATATATATATATATATATATATATATATACATATAATATATATAAATACATATATATATATATATATATATATATACATATATATATATATATATATACATATATGCATATATATATATATAGTAGGGAGTACGGATAGGAAGAACAGTCAGCTCATCATTGATATATTTATTAATAGGTGCGCTTCAGGATCACCCATATCCCATCTTTTCTGGCTAAAAGATACAAAAACACTAATTAAAACTGACAACAGAGCTTACAAAATTAAAATGCTTTAAAGATTGAAAATGACAATGACAAAACAAGAAATAGATTACCTTCAGTAGTAAAGTCCAGAGGATGAAAACTGAATAAGAGTAAACAAGGTTAGCAAGTAAACAAGAAAGGCGGTGGGGAGGGTTACTATAGTACGACCGTTTTAGGAAGAGACTTTGCCCCTCTTAAACTGACCATTAACCTTCTGACTTCAAGCTCTCATTGTTTGCGCCTGTTATCAAGCACGTGTACTATAATAGAAAGTTCTGAATGAAGTTTTGTTGTCCCACTTAAATTTTAGATAAAAAAAAATTCAATATATGAAAATGATAGATGCAAGAAATTTGGAAACCTAGATGTGCTTTCATTTTCAGTTTTGTTTATTTGGATGCTGTACTGAGCAATGTTCTTGAGTTACGTCATCTACTATAGTTTTTATTACTGTTCCTTTGCTGTTATCGAAGTCATATAATTGTGATATAGTTTTGAGCTTTTGAATTGTTTTCTTTCGTGTATGCCGTGATCCGTCTTTACCTCCTTGCTGTATCAAGGTTGAATTTTCACTGTGCACCTATAAAATAGCTCATAATAAATATTCTTTAAATATTGTTACACCATATATATATATATATATATATATATATATATATATATATATATATATATATATATATATATATATATATATATATATATAATATTAGTGTAACAATATTTAAAGAATGTTTATTATGAGCTATTTTATAGCTGTACAGTGAAAATTCAACCTTGATACAGCAAGGAGGTAAAGACGGATTACGGCATGCATGAAAGAAAGCAATTCAAAAGCTCAAAACTATATCACAATTATATATATATATATATATATATATATATATATATATATATATATATATATATATATATATATATATTACACATTTATACAGTATTAGATTTACCTGTGCTTTTAAAGCACTGTCATATGATACTCATCACTGCTGTGGCATTTCTGTTATATGTAGATTTTTAAAGATATTTCTGCCACTTTCTGTCGAAAAACAGATCTATATTTCAATTTATTTCAATTTCAGTGTTCAACAGGATATCACACAACAAGGGAAAGCAATAAATTTATTTACAATCGAAGTATGAGGAGACATTACTTATGAAGAATCCTCGTCAGAGGATGCTACATCGATAACAAAAGAATCTATATATTTATCAATGCAAACATCTCTTGAAGCGTCATCTCTTTTTATATCTTCGGCATGTCTCACATCATTAGCCCAGTTGTCAGAAGATATGGATTCAATTGCTTCTTTGACCAAAGGAAGCAGGTCTGATTTTTTAAAATGATTCTTCTTTGCCACGTATGATTTCACCTGCGCCCATATCAGTTCTGTTGCATTATACTGGCAGTGATATGGAGGCAGCCTAACCACTATGTCCATGATCTCTTGCCAGTCTGTCAATCACGTAATCATTTTCTTTACATGAATGTCTTTGCAACTTTACTAATTTTTATTAGCCAGTCTTTAACTTCATCCTTTTTGGCAGACATTGTCGGAGGTTTATTAATTCGAACTGAATGATAAGAAGCGTTATCAACACTATGATGGCAGATGGCCCTATATTGGGAAGAAGCTGGGTTTTAAACCATTTTTCAAACACTGCAGAATTCATCTGAATTTCTAGATTGCGTATCCCTTGTCAGCTGGGTGCTTGATCATTGATAAAAATATTACCCAGAAATGTGGTTAATATTGCAACCAATATTGTGATTGTGTCTACTTACTCTCCAATGTTATTGATGTACAATTAGAAGGAATAAATCATAGGTAAAAATTTTTATTCTGTCTCTCTCTCTCTCTCTCTCTCTCTCTCTCTCTCTCTCTCTCTCTCTCTCTCTCTCTCTCTCTCTCTCTCTCATTTTTTTTTGCCCAGCTAGTGGAATAGTAAGCGGAACCATAAAGATGATGAACATTCTTTATGATTAGTTTTATGACGAATATACAAATAATTTTTAACTATAATACACAACTGTGATGTAGCTGTCCTTTACGGATTCAAACAGAATTAGAGAAAATGAAAAAAAAAAAAGAAGACTGTCATCCTCAATCAGTGCAGTGCTTATTCCTCTGGCAACACTAAACCCCGATATATAGTACTTATCCTATGTTTATTTATTTGTGTTGTTACATTAATTGCATAATATCTATATCACGGATCGCTACTATCACAATATTATCATATAAATAAAACAGGTTAATTTGCAGCAAAACAACAAATACAAACGCTATTACAATGATTGTTTACGATTTCGTGCGTCTGGTAGCATGCTACGGGTGACTACCGTCTGAAAACCCTCCGGATTGTGGTAAGTGTGAGGTCTCATCTCGGCCGTAATCAAAGGGTTAATAAGTTCGATACATGTCAGTATTAAAAGGCAAACGAATATCATAAATTTTTTCACGCAAAAATACTAATAAATCTGGCATGGGAACCTTTGTAAAGAAAGAATTCACGTCAAAACTAATGAGTTTAAAATTAGAACCTTTACTCCTAAGTTTTTCAGTTAATTCAACATTATTTTTTATGTGTGAAGACGAAATTGTCCCTACCAGTGGAGATAAAATAGAAGCTAACCATTTGGACAAACTAGCACGCTGACCCCACGGACCTTATGATAGGTCTCAGCGGTTTCTCAGGCTTGTGGGAGGCTAGGGTTGATCTTGCTATGAATCGTTTTATCAAGTCTGGGTGGTCCTTTAGCAATTTTTTCATTTTGCTGTTGAAAGTTTTATTTACATTAGCTGTTGGGTCCCTTGGAACTTCGCAATAAGTATTTTCATCACTGAGTAAATCATTAATCTTCTCAATGTAAACTCGTTTATCGAGAATAACAATAGCATTTGACTTGTCTGCCGTCGTTATGTGGATGTTCTTGTTATTGTTTAATCTGGTAAGTGCCAGACGAAATCTCTTAGGTATGGTATCGCTTAGTTTAGATTTAAGAGCACCATACACACATTCTCTGGCAGTTAGTATATCATCACTGCTTACATCATGGGACTTGTTCTTTCCTAAACGAATGAATGCTTTTTCAACTGATACAGGATTGACTTGTTTACCTGCAAAACAAAAATTCATCCCGTAACCTAAAACAAGTTTTTCATTTTTGTCTAGCACAGCTGAAGACATATTTTCAAATAATTGCGAATTACTCATTTTAGTCCACAAACTTTTTTCAGATAGTTCATCAAGTTTTCTTACTAACAGAACATGATGACTGATTTTTTCTCGTCGAAGTATCTCGTACACAAAATCGCATATTATCTGCCACCACTCAGCAGATGCACTGTCTCTCAGGAAGGTTTTAGCTTTGTCACTCTTCTCAAATTGGATTTTAGTGGTTTCTTTTTTCTCCTTGATGTATGACTCCAATATTATGCTATCCAGATCGGGAAAAGCTTGATTGTCCAAATTACGGAGATGCCTTGGGATGAAGGACTGTGGAATGATGAGTTCTTGTCGGCACTGTTTTAAAAATCAAAACTGTCTCTTCATACGGTGAGCTTTTAATGTATGTCGTTTCAATTCGTGGTAGAGAAGACGGAGCTCGCCAAAGTTGTCACAAAACAGACGAACAGATGCAGAGAGGCGCGCGAGATTCATATTCATCCAATACCAGACGAATGTAATGTTGCAGTATTGTACTTTTTCTCCCCTCTGTTACTGTGATCAGGTCCTGAAATGAAGATGAAAACTCAGGGTCTACAATCTTTCCTTTCACCTTTTCCGGCGAGCGCTTCTTATATATATATACTGTGTGTATATGTGTATATATATATATATATATATATATATATATATATATATATATATATATATATATATATATATATATATATATACACACAAAGGGTGAAATATTGCTTCAGGGAGAAGAATATTTTTAATAAAATATATTTTTCCTTTTCTCTCAGAGAAATTGAATCCCTAATGTTTTCACGGAATTTCCATTCTTTTCCTTCCCCGAAGAGCTGTACTCCAGTTTCGGATATCAAAAGGTAACTTTTGTAGAGTTGCTGAGATCGAGAATAAAGCTCCCTTTGTTTTTTAATGTGTTGTAACTTCTTAGAAAAAGTCCTCGTTCATTAAATCCTAATCTTATTTCAAGAGTTCTCTGGATTAGATTACAGCCTATTATTTCGAGCAATCTAGACCTGAAAGGATATTGTTTTCGAACTTTTTTTTCAAAGAAATTCACATAACCATTAGTCTCTCTCTCTCTCTCTCTCTCTCTCTCTCTCTCTCTCTCTCTCTCTCTCTCTCTCTCTCTCTCTCTCTCTCTCTCTCTAGTGCCTATGCATGTATTTACTGGCGTTCTTACGCGTGTTGACAGGTATGTAGATTTAAATTCTTGTATAACTGTAATTGAGGCGTTGTTATTAGAGTATTTGGATATATAGCAATACGAGAGAGAGAGAGAGAGAGAGAGAGAGAGAGAGAGAGAGAGAGAGAGAGTTTCCGTACTGATCTGGATAGGAGTCATGAACGCAGTGAGAATTCGTAAAACTTTGAAATGGAAAAATTAAAATAGTCTTTACTGAAAGTGAGAATTCGTAAAACTCTGAAATGGAAAAATTAAAATAGTCTTTACTGAAAGTGCTTTCACTAGTGTTGAAAGCGGATGATGCGTGTTTATGCAAGTAAGCCGGAGGGAAATCGCCGTAAAAATTGAATAAATTATGTAATTCGTAAACCGGGATTATTCATTAGCCCATGCATTTTTTATTAAGGTTGGAGAGACGGGTCCTCTGTACATGTCCTGTCCAAGCCTTGAAGGAAAAAACAGCAAGGTGGAACGTCATAAACTTGATGTGCTATTTAGATTTTTTCTTTTTTTCAGGCCTTAAAGGAGCGAGGTATTCCACATGTGAAAAAAAGTCACGATTATACGAATCTAGGAAACAGTTTTTCAGTATTTTATACAGTTTCCGTGATTTTTCTCTCTGTAAATTAGTGATTTATTTACTTGGTTTTAAAGTGACGAGAGGGTAATGTAAATAAAGAATTGGCCTCCAGTTTGCAAAATTCACGGACGTCCATGATGGGAAAATGGAATGTGCGTGTAAGAAAGTTGGTGGAAGCAGAAACTGAAGTATTTGAGTATGGTAGAATTAAGAGCTAGATTATGGCAATTGTCAGCAATTGAAAGGCGCAAAAGACTGATCGAAAGGTACTAGGAAATGGAACATCATTAGTATAATGTGAATTGTGTTGGAAAGGGCGCAAGACAAGATGGCGTCTGCTAGTATTGGGATCAGATTAAATTTTGTCGGGAAACATATCTTGGAAATTAGACAGATGTGTGTGTGTGTGTGTATGTGTTTTTATGTGTGTGTGTGTGTGAGAGAGAGAGAGAGAGAGAGAGAGAGAGAGAGAGAGAGAGAGATCTAGAAAAAAAACTACACTTCACTGGTAAAAGAAATATTATTTAGGAAACGAGCATTGGAAAGCATTGAGGTATAACTCTTACTGTTGTATGAACAGTGACAACACACTTCTTGAAAATGAGGGTTGATGTTACAGAAGGGCCGAAAGAATTTCCAGGAAAGAAAAGGAACCGGAGACTAGTGCCATCGATAGAGAAAAAGAATTTGAAATATCTGTGGAATAAAATCGAAAAAGTTACTGTCTTAGGAAACTGAGAACAGAATCGAAATAGCAAATGGAGGCTGTTTTTAGGAAATACATGGGTAATGGAATTTACTGTAGGAGAAATAGAAAACGCGGTAGTTAGAAGTTCATTAGGAGAGAGGAAATTTTTAGCAAGATAACTGGAAATTGAAAGCATTTTTTTTTTCACCATAATATTTATGTTTGTAGACTTAGCAATATTTAAGGATGAAGTACCTTAAGTGTCAGGTACTAACCAGAAAAACTTGAATGTAACAATTACAGTTGAAATGCTTACATGCTGAATTGGTGAAGGGATATGTAACTGAATTAATATGAACGAGAAAGGGAATGAAATAAGGATGAGGGAAAGAGAACGCCCCAGATCAGTGTGCTAGTTTTTCGAAAATCTTCTTCAAGAGATTTGAGGAGATTTTTGCCCTTTGGAGTAGTGTGCATTTTTGTTTTCATTTCAGCGCACGAATAAAATTACTAAGTCCCTCCTTTCAGCCCATCGGGCACGTAAGAGGACATTTATTTTCCGTTAGAGTAAGGGTATTTCATTTTGCATTTTATCGCGGTAATAAAAGTCGAAGTTTTTCTTTTAGCTCATCAAGGCTGGTTTGTAGATTAAGCGCACTCAAATCCCCTGCATAATCAGCAGAGGTAAAATCAGGTGTAACCACAAAGAGGGAAAAATTAAATATCTTTTACTCGTCTGTAATTATATCATCTATTCAGCATCACGTATCCCAAGGTGAAAGCATAAAAAATTTCCAAAGACCGTTAGGCGAAATGTAAATTCTCTCTCTCTCTCTCTCTCTCTCTC
Source organism: Macrobrachium rosenbergii (assembly GCF_040412425.1). NCBI lineage: Eukaryota > Metazoa > Arthropoda > Malacostraca > Decapoda > Palaemonidae > Macrobrachium > Macrobrachium rosenbergii. The sequence continues at coordinate 22,392,953 of NC_089743.1, read as the reverse complement.
TCTCTCTCTCTCTCTCTCTCTCTCTCTCTCTCTCTCTCAGTTTTTGTAAGAGGAGCGGACTCTAATTATCACGACTAAATTGAATTTACTGGGATGTATTTCTCTCCTTTAACTTCCAGTTCTTGTGTTTTATTTTTTCTTTCATTATGGTACATTCGCTACGTTTACTTTCGGGTTAATCTCTCTCTCTCTCTCTCTCTCTCTCTCTCTCTCTCTCTCTCTCTCTCTCTCTCTCTCTCTCTCTCTCAGCAGTGGTAAGTCATTGCAATCAAAAGACACTAGCGATATCCTCTTTGGGAAATGTACTAGAGGGCTTCATAATTAGCATACCCTTTCAATGAGAGAATACCTTATTGAAGTCATATGACTTCACTACGGAATATTTATATTCCATGTTGAAACCTTGTGGCGGTTGAAAGGGCCATCAAACTGGAGCATCTATTTCCTGTGGTTTGAATCTAAATGTTTCTTTATTGTCTCTCTCCCTTTCTCATTATCACTTTATTCTCTTTCAGGTATTACCAGCTTTCTTTTATACTGCTGTCCAACCTCTCCACTAGAACTTCATGGTGCAACTGTGGGGTTGTATCCCAGCTCTCCCTTGAATATATTCAAGGAGGAGCTACAGAGTTGCAACTGTTTTAATTTTGGGCACCCCTCTTGAATATTCTTACATACCTCATCAGACACCAAATAAGCTATCAAGCTAATCAGTCATCCGCCTCGGGAATTCCATATTGACTACCTACAGTCCGTCCTGAGGCAAGTCGTGCATTTCTGGAGAAGTTTAGTTAAAGTTCACCAGTTTTCTAAGCCTGTCTAGGGCTTTTGGGATTGCTAATCTATGCCACCCTAAGAAACTATGGCTCCTTTCCAGTTACAGAGGTCCCAACGTTACCTCTGAGCAGTTTTTGGTAAGTATCAGCCGCTTCACCTCTTAAAGGTTGCACAGCCCTTTGTCATAATGCATGCTGGTCATAGAACTTCAGTGGCCTGTCAAACAAGAGAAAATGAAAAGATTCATATCGCCTGTTCTGAAACTGATCATGGACACCGCGCATCTGTGGCCAAATGCTCAAATTGTAGCATGAACCATAAACCCAGCAACAGGAACTGTTAACACGACAAAAGAGAGGCAGCGGACAAAAACAAATACAACACAGAACACATCGTAAGGTCAAAAGCTATGCAAAATTAATAAAATAAAGGAGTCTCCAACAAAGCCTTTAAAGGTGAATGGATTGCCCATTGTGAAAAAAGCTGGTGCATGATAAAGCAAGAGTACAGCCACTTGAGTCTGTGCCAGTCTCCATTGAGATCTAGGATTGCCCATGCCCATCTAGTCTTCATTTTCGTAATCCAACCTTCATTTTCTTAAGCAGAAGTCCCAAAATTCTTTCTCAGACGTACTAGTCCTGGTGAATATGTCTATTCTTGGTAACTGCCCCACATCCTAATCAGAAAAAGACTACATTAAAAAATTACCATATCTAATACATGATGTTCTGTCTTGTAACAACACAGATCACATAATTGATGTCCACCAGGTAGATCAGCATCAGGAAATGCATTGGTATGGAGCTCAACATCTTCAGACTACATTTGACCAAAACAGTAGATGATACTTGCCATTATCTATGGAAGCTTAATGGGGAGGCCTTGCTGAAGGAAACTTCCAGAAAAAAATGACTAAGATTTACATCCATTCCCCAATGAAATAGCCAGGGTCTGAGAGCAAAATATGACGACATCAAAATTTAACTCATAAATTTTCATTCTCGGTCATCTGTCTGCATAAGTTAGACAGTAATACCTGTTGTCCAAGAGAATATGTTTGTTATAGAAATCTATATGATCCGTAAAGAGAATGTCCTAGTGGAGGCATTCTCATGGTTTCCCATGAAATTCTTGAAGTAAAAGTGTATGTGCATAATTCTCTTCCGGCAGTAGCAAAAATTTGACCTTGGAAAGAAAATACAGGGTATCCACTTAATTTACCTCCATATTATAATTTGTCATATGATGATCTGGCAGATTTGATTCATCAACCCCTCCAACCATTCCTCCTGCTTAGTGATACCACTAGTAGACACCTGGTTGAGTGATGTTTTTGCAGACATTAGAAGGTAACCTTATAGAATACTGGACTATTTAATATAGGTGAACCTAGTCATTTTCAAATTCAAACAGGCTTTCATCATGTACTGACAAATCAGTTGTAAGCTCCATCTCCCTTACTGATTTTAACTGACAAAACTGTGGATGACCCTGGCACACGAGTGACCATGTACATAATATAGTTGATATCCAGTGATCTGCCATTACAAAGATCACCAAGGTGGATCCTTGATAAAGTATAATGGCCAAAGTTTCAGGAGTTAGGTAACGAGGGAAAAATACAGTTAAGCTCCAGACAGATGATGATGTCATCAAACTATGGAATGGAACCCTACATACTGCAGGCATAAATTCCATCCCCAAAACTAAGCCATTTTCTGATGCTGACTAGTTCCTTAGTGGTTATTGGAATTGCAAATATTTCATAGCTAACAAGAACATCACTGACGAGATGCCACAGACACTGTAAAGGCTGCCAAACATCAGTTCTGGTCATCTTTTAACTCTTCAGTGAACATTACAGCCCCATTAGGAAAATGGCCAGGAAAATTAAATGGACAGTACATAAGTAATTCCTCAGAAGCAAGTAATGCTTTGGCTGAACATTTTGTGATTGTGTACATAATTAGATATAAATATGACTTTTTTCATAAGTAACATTTTTTGTGAGTTGTCTCCAACATGCACTTATAAATTTTATACACAACATTTAGAGAGATTGTAAACATATTGTTTTGTTATTAGAATAGTCATTCCAATTATGCAAGGTATATCTAAAGCTTTCGGCCTCAAAAAGTGGTTCATCCTTCTAATCCCTGGACCAATCACTGCTTAAGTCTACTTTCCCTCGCATGGAGAGAGAAAATTATTGTAAAGCCAGATTGTAAGCCAGTAGTCACCTGAAAACGCCAGAGTGGTGAAACACCTGTCGTGACAGAAAACAATAAATGAAATGTATTCTTCACAGAGGACTGACGCATGAGAAACATGAAACACTCCGACGATATAAAGATTCCTGCAGATGCCACTATATTAATTGCTTATAATGAAAATTGTCCAAGAGAACAACTATGCCCTAAAAGTTTTGGTATAAGTGGCTGGGCATAGACACGTTGGAAGGAGGTAAAGAAGACATTGACGACGAATAGGGAAAGCACAGCAAGAATACAACAGCTTGAAATTGAAAAGGTGGAGCGATGGTATGACTTCTGTACTACCACCGCACTGGATGTTCAACAAACGGCCCGTGATCTCTTAGAGTTTGAAGAAAGGAAATACAGTGAGGTGGTGACAGCAAGGCATATCAAGAAATTATTTATTCTTCATGGAGGGCCTATGAGAAGTGAATAATGCAAAGACTGCTTCATCCACATGGTGGGTATATTGGCCTTACCACTCACCAAAAGCCCCTGCTAAACTTGAGTCAACAGAAGGAAAGAGAATTGAAAGAGGCCCTGATAGACAAACTATTGCAACTCCTGGATGATGGCAAGTTGGAACTGACATCTACTTGCATCGACAGACTTATTGGAGAGGCGGGATACCAGAGAGGACATTTTTATAGCCAGATCATCACCAAAGAGATGAAAGAAGCTGCCAAAGAACTAGGTAGCAACCCAGGTATCATCATACAGAAAGGTGGTAAATCATCAGCTTACGTAGTAATGAAAAAAGCCGAATATTTTGAAAAAAATAGATAGGATCCTCCAGGACCCTTCCAAGTTCCGTTTGATGAAGGACCTCACTGAGGACCTCAGGAAGATGTCAAGGCTTGTGACTAGGGCCAACAACCAACAAGATTTTCTAAAATTCCCAAAGGTAATGGGCAAGTATGTGTCAGGCTACTGCTATGCGAAAGTAAAAACCCAGAAGACTGGCAACCCCCTCAGGCCCATCTTCTCTTAAATGACATCCCAACCTACAGTATAGCAAAGGTCCTAAATAATCTGTTAGTGCCGTACATTCCCTGTGCACACGCATTGAAATCAGAGGTATAATTCATCGAAAAAAAGTACCTGATGATGACATCACCTCACTCGACGTGAAAAGCCTATTTACGAACATCACCCTTGATCATGTTTATAGGTTTGAAAATGAAACGCTCCCCATACCTGAAGATATCCTCCATGACATGCTAAAGGCATGTATTACAGAAGTCCGGTTCCTCTCGCATCGAACGGAACTATTTCGGCAAGTGGATGGAGTGGTCATGGGATCTCCATTGGGGGTCCTTTTTGCAAACATGTACACATGGCCACCGTTGAACATAGGACCTTCTGTGAACACTTTTAAGATGAAGATCTATGGATGATACATTGATGATATCTTCATTACAATAAAAGAAGCTCACGATGCCAGGAAAATATCGGATGTCCTAAAAAGAAACTCTGCGCTTAATTTCACCACAGAGCACAGCCAGCAGAAGACCTTGCCTTTCTGAATGTCATAGTTAAACAACAGGTAGGAAAATTTAAAACTAATGTATTTACAAAAGCAATGAACGCTGGCCGTTGCCTGAATGCACGGGGAGAATGCCCAGATGCCTACAAAAAGTCAGCAGTGAGTGCTCATGTCAAAAGACCACTCACTCACTGCACTTCTTGGAGAGATGTAAATAACGAATTAGAATTCGCCAATTATATACAAACAATGGGTACGAAGTAGATAATGAATTAGATTTCGCCAATTATTTACAAACAATGGGTACGCAGATCGCATCATTAAAACTGCAATTAAAAAGAAAATTGACGAATTCTACCAATCGATCATGACGATGGCAGAGGAGAACCTTGTCATTTATCATTGCTTGCAGTATGGGCATGTAAGGAGGAATGCTGTAACCTATGAGGAATCGTTAATAGAGGCGTAACACCTAAGGCCCCTTACGAGAAAATAATCATTAATAGAAGCATAACACCTAAGGTCCCTTACAAGAAAATTAACTTCAGGTGATACGCTAAACCTATGCCCAGAGATGTGTAAATCTCACAACAAAATCTACATAGGACACACTACTATGGCCCTTCGGAGGTGAATGCTGGCCCACAGAAACCAAGGGGCCATGCACCAGCATTTTATTGATACAACATGATAGGAAACAAATCCCTGTTGAACTCAGGTGTTTGTATTTAGAGACGATATCCACCCACCTCTGCCATGTTGACTGTGTAGTGCGTTTGTTGCACGCAGCCAGTTCTTGTCCTTCGTTGGTTCGAGCCCACGGGACAACGAACTTATTATCAACTAAAAAATTCCTCTTCGGTAAAATATATGAAAATATATTATTTCCGAGGTAGAGCGAATTGGATATTAAAGGACGTTTGTAGCTTACTGATTGTATATGAATCACGGTGATGTGATAAAAAGTCATAATATGGCTGCGTGCGACAAACGCACTACACGGTCAACATGGCAGAGGTGGGTGGATATCGTCTCTAAATACAAACACCTGAGTTCGACGGGGATTTGTAGATGGGAGCCGATATCCACTTAGACCTCACTTGCTGGCCGTGTGGATTAAGGCGTCCACTGTAGTCCTGAGTTCTTGTCCTTCGTTGGTTCGAGCCCACGGGACGACGAACTTATTATCAACTAAAAAATTCCCCTTCGGTAACATATATGAAAATATATTATTTCCGAGGTAGAGTGAATTGGATATTAATGGACGTTTGTAGCTTACTGATTGTATATGAATCACGGTGATGTGATAAAAGTCATATATATATATAAATATATATATATAATATATATATATATATATATATATATATATATATATATATATATATATATATATATATATATATATATATATATATATATATATATATATATATATATATATATATATATATATATATATATATATTATATATTATATATTATAGGTGTAGAAGTAAGGGACTTGGTGTAGGCCCTGATTGGTTTTGACTATTTCTAAGCCACTGATGAAGGGTTATCATATATGCAAACAAAGAACCTGATTCTGTCACTAATGAATTTGATCGTCCCTCCCACTGGACACCTGTCAGGTGTGAATTCTTAGTCTCCATCGGTTTGTATGTTCGTCTGTACTGTCCCTCAAGTATATATAGTGTGATTTCTACAACTATACATCAACCGTTCTTCAACTGCTTAGAAATAAAGTCGAAACCGGTCAGTACCTACACTCAGTCTCTTATTGACTTAAGTGATCTTAGCTTTTTACTGGTCAGTGAATATGATCTTAGCTTTTTACTGGTCAGTGAATAGGGGATGTTTTTACATTTTATCATATCCTTAACTTGAATTTACAATGAAAATTGTTAACTAAAAATGAATATTTACATACGAAACTAAACGATTCCTTTGTGTAAATAATATTGTTCCTCCGGCAAACATAAGTGAGCCTTCTTGCCCTAGATTATCAGGGATTCACTCTAATTTCCTTTCCATCCGATTGAGGCCGGCTCCTACTGCATCGTTCCAGCTCGTAAGAACTGCAAGTCTTTTCTGTAGTCTTTCGTTTGCTTTTTCCAAGTGCTTCTTCGTCATCTGGAGGTTCTTGAAGTCACGGAGCAACATTTCATTCTTCGCCAGCAGATTTCTCAGCTCACCTTCCAAAGAAGAAGATTCTCGTCAATGCTGTTGGCCAGCCTCGCCATCTCTTTTGTTTGCAGCAAATTATCCCGCTGACTAGCTTAATTTCTTTCTCATGTAGCTGACATTGGAGGGAGCCATTTTCTCTCGACAGCTTTCCAACTTGGTCCTGTGTTTCTCGAACCTTGAACTGGAGGTTTTCCTTCTCGGTCTTACAGAAGTTGAGTTCGCTTTCTAGTCCTCGGACTCGTTTAGTCATCCGCATCCTTTCTTCCATCTCACGCAGCTCCGTCTCCAGCTAACCTGCAACTTCCTCTTGTTGACGGAGTTGACAAATGAGCCTTGCCAACTGAGAAGTCCAGCTCATGACTTTATTGTTCAGGGTATCACTTAGCTCATGAACATCGGCAGCGTTCTTAGTCGCTTATTTTTTGCTTTCATCCTCGTTCTCTCATCTCCCAGCATCTTTTATGCATTTTCCTGAGCCGCCATCTCCTCCTGTATCAGCTGCTTTTTGTTCTCGAGCAAAAGGATCTTGTCCTCCAAACCTTGCTGTTCCATCTTCTGCTTGTTAAAGCGTCCTGCATCTCCTCCTTTTTCTTTCTCCAGTTCCTTTCTCTGCAACTCCTTTTATTTTTCCTTTCTATTTTCTTGAAAAGCATTTTCCAGATCATGAACTCTTTTTGTTAAGTTGATATCCTGCAGCGGCAGATTCTTTCTCTCTGCTCTTTCGAGACGAACTTCTCCCAGCAACGCATGAATTTTTTCCATTGTAACATCATCATCATCGATTTTCTGCTTCTTAATATTGTCCAGTACGTTTCCTGTTACACCGCTAGCCAATCCCAAGACAGCAACCAGAAGCAAAATCTTGATTCCAAAGGCGGTTTCCTGACCTGAGTCCATTTTGACGGATTCCGCCGATGTTCCACTGCACAAAAGCGCACCAGAAACTGCTGTGAAGCCGAGGCAAGGCAAAAGAAATTGTAGATCCATTTGGAAGTCTGTACCGACAGAACCCACTCTTCAGCTTATATTCACCTCCCTCACATTTTTCTATCTGTGTTTTTCAGAATTTCACAAATTTTCTCTAGAAGAATTCTAAATTTTTCCAATTCATGCATTACCAAATCCATAAAAATGTCAAACGACCGTGGAGACTCGTCGTTATGGCTTTCACATCGTTAAACATAACTCTTAATCCCCGGCGGTCTTTGTCACTTGCATATCATCAGAATGACTCATTGCCTGCTCTGTGAGCAAGAGCCCGTGCTGGCATAAAGCAGCTTATTTTCAAACAACAACGTGTAGACCACACATCTGTCGAAGACCCACTATTGTGCCAAACGTTTTCTCTCTCTCTCTCTCTCTCTCTCTCTCTCTCTCTCTCTCTCTCTCTCAGTGATAGAGCAAAAAGTTTAGGATATATATATATTATACAAGCATATAAATATATATGTTATATATATAGTTCCTCGTTGGGCGAGTCGGTAGTGTTGTCACCTAGGACTCGCCAGGCCCGAGTTCGAGTCTCCGGCCTGCAAATGAAGAATTTGAGGAATTTATTTCTGGTGATAGAAATTCATTTCTCGGTATAATGTGGTTCGGATTCCACAATAAGCTGTAGGTCCCGTTGCTAGGTAACCAATGGGTCCTTAGCCGCGTAAAATAAGTCTAATCCTTCGGGCCAGCCCTAGGAGAGCTGTTAATCAACTCAGTGGTCTGGTAAAACTAATATAACTTAACTAATATATATATATAATGTATTTTATATATATATATATATATATATATATATATATGTATGTATGTATGTATATATATATATATATATATATATATATATATATATATATATATATATATATATATATATATATATATATATATATATATATATATATATATATATATATATATATATATATATATATATATATATATATATATATATATATATATATATATATATATATATATCAGTTATATATATATATATATATATATACACTGTATATTTATATTGGAAAGTGAGGATGATGATGCCAATAATGATGATGATACCCTTACAGCAGACTCTTGTGTTGATGTTTGCTGTGCAGTACACATGGATTGAAGTTGAATTAAACGATAATATTTATAATTCCAGTTAGGTTGATAATACAGTAATTTATACAGTCTCGAAAGGTAATTAGATTTGAAAACTTGAACCCTGTGAATGCCTTGCTAAATTTTTTCCTTAGGAAATAGATGATCACGTAGCAAAAGAATCAAATAAATGTTTGTTATATGATAGCTAGGAAGCAACCTTTGCCTAAAAGATCAAGGCATCACCAGTGGACAAATTTATCCTCCATGGATATACAAGCTTTTGTTGCATTTGAAATGGGGTTAGTTCACAAACCTGCCATTGAAAGTTATCCGAGTAAAAATAGCTTCATATTAGATACGCATGGTTTCGGAGTAGTATTTGCAAGGGACAGAGATCAGTCAGATTGATGGTGTAGGAAAAGGATGGTTAGTATCACAAATAAAGATATCTATATTATTTTGCACATATTTTGAAGAATAACATTTACACAGAATGTACAAGAAGTGTTGCAGATGTGGAACATGAATATATTTTACATTGATAGTGTACTAAAAGGATTACTAGTGCCACTAACAAAGATCTCAGAATCCAAAGAATTTTCAATTGTTTTGAACTTTTTCGACCTTTAATAATTTTTTTACACATGAGGTTTTCTTGCAAGCTAAAATTTATTAAAGGTCAGTCCTGAAAATGTATGGCTTAAAGATTTAGTAATATATTTTTTTTCATTAAACTGGAAGCATTTTCAAATGTGCTCTTAGCTGGGAGTGAGAGTCAGAATAAATTCTGCAGAGAAAGGGTTAAGATTCTGAGTTGTTAACTCGGTCACCCCTTTGATTTTAAAACTTTACGTTGACTATATTTAAAGCAAAGGAATGCAAGTGAAATTTTGTTGGGTGCCGGCGCACGTGGGAGTTCCTGGTAAGGAAGGCGCAGATCAACTAGCAAAGCAAGCTGCATTTGAACCACTTCTAAAGAGATATATACTTCAGTCTAAGGAATTTTTACTTAGAAAAAATCTTTGAGACGCCAGACAAGAATGTTTGGAACTTGATTAATCCTAAAAAAATTAAAGAAGTTTTGAGTGTTATACCTTTGGGTAGTATGGAATTGCACAGGGGATGGGATTATGCTAATTATGTAAAGAGCATACTGAGACACGTTTGCAGGATATGTTGAAGTATTTCTGTGATTTACTAGTTTTTATTATGACTTCAGTATCTGAGCGAAATGTCTCTTGCCATTCTCAGACTGCACTGCTGATTCCCAAAGAAATTGCCATTTGAGTTCAGCTTCTTCCCCCTTCACTATTACTGAATCATTATACTCTGACATACCTTGGTTCTCTGTTGTAAAAAAAAAAAAAAAAAAAACCCTTTTGAGGGGAAAACGTAATGGAGCCAATATAAAACCTGAGTATTCAGAGGATCTGTTGTAACTGATCATAAGGAAACTCATGAAAGGCTAAACGAAATTATTAGTGGCTCTGACCCACTTTAATATGGCCTGCTGGCTGAATAGCAGTGATATATGGACATGTGGCTATGAGAGGGTGGTGACCCTGGCAACTAAACATAGGCTCATCAGGAAAGCTTGGAAGCGTACAAGGTTCCCCCTCTCCCAAACAAGACACATAAGATATGCTCATACGGCACTGATGTAGTTTTCAACTGATACACACGTGATGGTTGGTTGGTTTTTATAATGGAATGCGTGACTGTTCCACATCCATATTAGGCTTTGCTTTTTTGTATGCCAATAAGTTACCAGGTTGCACAGAAGAATACAGTTACATAACAATAAGAATATAACATAAATATCTACATAGGCACAGGATATAAATAATGCAACTCTTCTACATTCTTACTTAGTAAAATTGTTTTCGGGTTGCTGATAAGGTACTAGGTTGCTATGCAATGAAATATAGTACAAACAGGTTAATTTGATGATATGCAAACAGCTGTTCCACATCCTTACTGAATTGTTTCCTTATCTGAGATGCTGACAGATTTCCTTATTTGGGATGCTGACAAAGTGCTAGATTGCATTTATACGTTATTTGTCATATAGTATGTTTTATTGGTGGTTGGATTTGATGGCCAGGCTTGGATAGATTGACAGGAGAGGGGACTTATCATCTTCAAGGTACTGGTTTTAGCATGTTGGTTGAAACCTGGTCCTCTTGCCAGTGTATGTCTTTTGAATGTTTTATTTGATCATTTGAGGATAGGTAGGAACTTCTGTATAGAGGTGTGGGTGGTTAGAGGAAGTTTATGGGCATTGTTTCTCAGTAATATGAACCAGCATGTATTTAGGCTCTTCAGGGTGTCCTGCTTCTTTGTATCTTTTGTATGTTTATTTTCACGGGTTTTCTGATGATATTTTAGTCTTGTTAGTGTTCTTTGTGTTGGCTGCTATTGTCAGTGAGGAAAGTGCCCACAGGAATGCAGATGGTTTTGCAAAATACAATTTCTGCAGAAGAGGCATTAATTGCATCTTTGCACTGTATGTAACCATGATGTTGACATGTTAATAACTGAACGTCGCCCAGGTTTAGGGAAATTGCTGGTGCCATATTCCTTGTGCTGGGTTATTTAGGCAATTTAGGCACTATTTGGTCTGCAAGTTCGTGTATCTTGGCTATATTCCAGATGAATTTCTGTCACCAGCTTTGTGTGATTGGGTCATTAGCACTTGAGGGTGCAGGGGATTGGTGCTTGTGTCACAGAGGATTGCTGGCCCTGTATTGTTAAATGGGATGTTTTCTCATTGAAGACTTGTGATGTCTATGCAGTGATCATTTGTTTCACTGCCTTGGAGTTTTGAATTTGCAAGTCCATCATAATTCTTATGATTTCTGTTCTGAGTAATGCACTTGCTACCAGGTTTTTCATGCCAGGTCTATGATGCATGTTACATAAATTCAGTGATCTTTGATAGTGGATGATGTTAACAGGCAGCATAAGTGTTAAGACTTTTGGACAATCTGCTACAGTGGTGAAAAGAGTACCTTTACAGAGGCGTCTGAAGTGTTTGGTACTCAGGTGGATTGCAAGAAATTCTCTCAAGGGTGCTTTATTTACTGATGGTTGAGTTGGCCATTGATTGATTGCTCTATTATGATGTATATTATGATGTTTATTGTTTATTGTAATGTTTCTTGTGTCCATCATGAATGTAAGTCTGCCATGGGGATTTTAGATTACCAGTGAGGTTGCTTTTGCCAGGGTGGATTTGAAGGCAGTGTCCCAGTGACAGTTGTCTTGTTTCTGTTGAAGGTGTTGTAGAGGGGAGCTATGGTTTTTGCAATCTTTTGGAGGAATCAGTGATTTCACAATTTCCATGAATTTGTGTAGTTATTTGATGCTAGTTGGAGTTTTGTAGTTTATGACAGCTGATACTTGATTGCAGGGGGGATTTGATGTTAGCTGCCACTTTGTGACCCAAGAATCTGATGGATGCCCCAATGCTGAATTTGTTGGGATATATGACTACAGTAGGGATAGCAGGGGTCTGATGTGTTTAAAGCGTTCTTGGTTTTGGAAAAGATGAAGATGTCACCACAGCACACTCCGAAAGGGAGGTTGTGGATGATGTGCATTGGCCTTTGGAATGTGACGCCACAGTTACAGAGGCCAAATGTGGGGTAGTTTAGTGTGATGATTGCTGTCTTGGTTATGTCCTTGTGGTGTACTAGTACTTGAACCCAGTACTTGAAATCAGTCCTTCATGAAATTGAACTTGGTGAAAAATCTTGTGCCATGTAGGGTGGATGGGATATCTGTCTTACTTGGAAGTTGATAATGGTCAGGCTCCCTCTGTGGATTGAGGTGCCTATTGTCTATGCCAGGGCACCAAGAGTCATAATTTTTTTTTACTATGTGGAGGAGGGAGACTCATGGGAAAGAGGCCTTTTGGCAATGGCCCATTTGTCTCACTTTTTGGAGGACTTTTTTTGCTGCAGCTATTTTCTCTGGTGGCAGGTAGTGGATTTTGGAGAAGGCCAGTGGTCCTGTCAGTTTCAATGGTGGTGTATGCCATGCTTTGCTGGTATCTCAGGAGTTTGTTTGAGCTTGAGATTTGTAAGAGGGTGTGTAGGTCCATGGGACCTGTTAAAGATGGATAGCTGCTTTGGTCCTGTGGTGAGTTGGTCAGTCTGAAAAGAGGCATGATCTGGGAGGTAATGATTGGCAATATACACCAGTAGCCCAAAGTAACCAGTATTTTTGTTTTCAAGAGATGGAGAGTGAGGGTCCTGTGTCTTTATGATGGTATGGGGCTGCTGTTGGTGGCCCCAAGTCTGGGGGCCTCCAGTGGTCTGCTGTTGGCATGAGGAAGAGGGATTTAAAGGTGCCCATGTCCACCAGGAACTTCCAGCTGGAGTCTAGGTCAGTGATGTAGAATCAGAGCAAGCATCCCTCAAGGTTGTGGCAGCCATCATAATTCTTTGGTGGCTATCTTTCTTCTTTTACCCTCCAGCTGCATCCAGGGGCATAGTTGCTCAATGCTTTTCCAGACAAGTAGATAGAGTAACCCCTTTTTGCCTCTGTTGGAATGGGCACTTTTGTACGTTGTTAGCTTGGGCCCATCGACTGTGATCTTGGTCCTTGTGCTTGGAGGCCTCCAGCAACTCATGCACCCTCTTCAGGAGTTCTGCCAATGGTGTCCCTTTAGAACTGGGGACAGCTGCCTGGATGTTGAGGGACAGCTGTGGAGCCATTCCCCTTGGTCATCCCGTCGGTATCAAGGTCTGGCAGCATTAGGAGGGTCATAATTCTGGCCCAGGATTTCACTTGCTGTTGCATCATCCAATTGATGTGTTGAGTAGGGACCGTTCATTGGGCAAAGGTGGGCAGTGGCAGGAAAAACTTGGAGAGTAGGAACTTGAATAGATCATTATACTTGATTCTCTTACCTTGGACATAGAGCCATTATACCACAGAGAACAGGGTGTCTGGGATTGCCTTCTCTGTCGAACTTGTGATGTTTGTAGATGGAATTGGAAGCTCACCCTTTGGAACCAGACTAAAGCTATGGTCATTGAGAAGAGGGCCAGATGGAGGTCTGAGGTATGTGTTCACCAGTTCATTATCAGACATTTTTGGGGTGTCATCTTGAGAGCTGAATAAATAAGTAAGTCAACTGTCTCACTGTACGAGTATGTAAATCAAAAGATACAGGTTCGAATCCTGGCATGTGCCAGATGCACAAATCAAGTGTAATTTCCTTGGGTGTAGGTATGCCTAATGTAAAGTGAATATATATATATATATAAAATATATATATATTAAATATATATATATATATATATATATATATATATATATATATATATATATATATATATATATATATATATATATATATATATATATATATATATACACACACACACACACACACACACACAGTCCAACCTCTTAAATCCAGGAATCTTGGGACCAAGGCCACTGCCAGACCATGGAAAA
>NC_089743.1:22371197-22376197 GCF_040412425.1 Macrobrachium rosenbergii | reverse complement strand
GGAGAAAAGGAGAGAGACTGTCACAAAGCCTTGCTGTTGGCAGATTTCAGCTAAGTAAATATGGGCAGTTGTGGCAGGACTGATGGTAGGAGGCCATGAGAGGGAGAGTGGTGGGACTTTGGTCAAGAAGAAGGAAGCCGAGATGTGAACTAAAAATTCGTTGTGAGGTATCATTATTTTTTTAAGCTACTCAGCATAAACTGAATCTTTTGGTATGGATCAATTAAGATATTTCATGATTCAAACAGTAGCCTACTTAGTAGCCAATAAATTAACCATAGTTTGTGGTGAAATGTTGATTAAATTCTTATCCATTTTAGCTGTTCCTTTAAGCTTGAGGACGATTGTAGGGAGTAGTAGGTGCCAAAATCTGTGTGGAAACATCTCCCTCCCTTCACATATCCCGTGTTTGAGCTATGTGCAGTATAAACAATAGTTACTATATTCTGCATGCATAATGACGAAAGAAAATTTCAGTATTCGTTTCCAAAGTTTCCACTTTTCAAAGATTGATCTTTACACAAAACCTCGCATTCATTTTTGTTCACCTACACACTGATACACATGCACTCACTCACATACGCACTGATTAAAAGTGCTTTACATTGTAAAATTAAGAAAATTCTGACAATTTGAGACCGGTTTCAAGCAATTATTTCGACGGAGCCAGCGAAATGAGGGAGTTAATTATTCTCCGGAAAAATGGGTTCTGGGAGATTGTCCCTGAATATCTATATGTAGAGAGAAAGAGAGAGAGATTGAACTTGTGAGTATAGTGCAGTAATAGACAAATCGCTTACTAGTTCTGAAATAGAGGGAGAGAGGAAGAAAGACTGAGAATGAACATGTGGGAAATAGACAAATTGCATATACCAGATCTTAGAGAGAGAGGAGAAAAATGAATGTGTGTACAGTATCGTATTAAACAAATAAAATATACGAGATATGAGAGAAAGAGAATAAACAAGTTTATATGAGGCTTTTATTAAACAAATGACAGACTAGATCAGAGAGAGAGAAAGAGAATGAAGAGGTGTGTACGGTATGTTAATTAACAAATCACATATACCAGATATGAAAGAGTATGAAGAAGTGTGTTTGGTGCAATAATAGACAAATCTCGTATACCAGGTTTGATAGAGAGCGAGAATAAACATGAATATAGAGTGCTATAATAGACAGATCTCAAATTTCAGATTTGAGAGAGGGAATGAACATTTTTGTATTAGGCACGTCTCATTTTCCAGATTGTCACGGTAATGTTAGGTAAGGTTCGGTAAGAGCAGTGGCCAGTGGTTTTATGCTTGGTGTGATTAAATTACGAAATATATATAAAAATATTAAGTTTATTTACAGCACTTAAGACAAGACTTGTCCTTGAACGTAACAATAACTTGTAACTGATGGTACTGGTAGAGATGGTGGTCAGGGATTGTCTTCAAGCGGCTATTCTCTTAAAGCAAAACGCAAAAATGATTATGCTTAACTGGAAGCAGTGTATTTTCTTCTATCTTAGTGAGAAATTTGGGACTATACACTTGCCGTGCTTGCCTGTCTTGTCGTGCCTTCTTGTCTTGTCTTGTCTTGCTACACTAACTCAAGTGATCGCCACCGCTCTCGAAATTCAGGCGTTGTCTGCATGTACACAAAGCCACAGAGGGTAGACATGCTTTAATCTCTGTTAACTGGCATGCTTTTAACCATAAATGAGGTATATCAGATATCACTAACAGGTTAAGCAAATTTTTAAAATGAGGCATCTAAACAGAATTAACGTATTACTTAGAGTTCAGAATATTACAGATATCACTCATCTCAAAACTGCATCACGGTAACGATACCAGGGGGAACTACATGAAAGAAAAAATAATCCATCTCATAATTAATACTTGGACTACAAACCTCTGCGTATCATAATTTTTATATTTCACAACTAAGTCTGCTGAGGTAATTTGCACCAGCGTTGAGCTTTCCTGGAATATTCTCCTTTCGAAACTTGCAGCTTTGGAGTGCAACAGCCCACCTCACGATTCTTGGGCTTGTAATATTGCATCTTTGGTTGTAAACTAGTTGCCTGTGACCTGTCTGTCACAAAATCCACCACATACAGCTACAAATGGAATCTGTCAAGTGCAGATATCATTGTTAGGCATTCCTTTTCAACTGTGCAGTAGTCTCTACAGCTTTGTCAACAATTTCAGCTTCATCTTTAACCACTTCTTCATGGTCTTTTATGCCTGGAATGTTCTAAGAATAAGATCATAAAGGCGTTATGTAGGCACATGGCATACACAGTAAAGAGTGTCCATATAATCTTTGCAATTGGATATGTACAAGCCAATAAGTGAATGCACAAATCCATCTCTTGTCAATTAGTTGGTCCTCAGTAATCAAGCTTCTACATACAGCTGCACTTGGACAACCTGTACCTTAGCACTGTTACTTTCTCCTTGGTTACGAACCCTTCACTAACTGGTAAATTATGGTGCTTCTTCCTTTGCTCATCAGAATTGCACACTCGAACACAACAGGTAGTTCAGTTTCATCTGCCAGCTTTAGCCTACCATCTTCAAAATAGTTTTCCAAATGGGCTATGTTAACGTCATCACAAATCAGGATAGTGGTTATCCCTCGGATCCTCCACTTCTTTAGCATTAGTTGTCTTTAGCTTGAACTTCTGTTAGTGTGCTGCTGCCCGGTTGTCTTGTAGTCCTTGGACTTGTTGATACTTCTACACTCATTGACTTCTGGCATTCCTCTAAGCTTATCATGAGCTTTTAAGCATTGCTTAGTGAGCTTTACTCTTTCATGAATGTTCTTTGGTCCGCTTTCTCTGAGGAATAGTGCCATCCAAGTCGAGCAAGTACCGACATACTGTTCACAGGTGATCAGGTCTCCTTATTCCTCAAATTCTGTCCTGCATTCAGTCTTTCAATCCACCTGTTGAAATACCTGTGTAGCCTAGCTGCAAACTGTATTTAATCTCATGTAATTTCTTCCTGTTTACCTCTTCAATTATCTTATATCTCTTACTGAGGCTGACATCACTTCAAGGCTTTATCAAAAGGCTTACTAAAAAAACTTGCAGACCCTTATCTATTAGCAATGGACTCATCCACAGGCCAACCTTGCAGCTCTGCAAACCTAATATCTTTTTATGAAAATAACCATATTGTTAAGTTTCTCATTGAATCTGGCTACTTGGGCTCTACAGTAACTACAGGGGTGCATTTTTGCTTACATCCTCTGGAGTTCCACTACTAGTTTCAGCTTCGAGTCCCAACACTTGTAGGTCTGTGCATGTGCTTCTGCTTGCATCCTTGCCCTCTGCCTTCCAGCCTGTTCTCTTACTCTCTGTCACTGCATGGGCTAGAATTTGTCATTCTTTCACAAAATTCCTTAATTCTGGGCTTTGCAAACCCATCCCCTGGCCAGCTACACAAGTTTTTCTATCTCTTGTCACTGCTATGCTGAAATATACTTGAAAAGTTAACCGTAAACATTAGGCTAACCAGTAAAATTACACTGAAGCAATGCTACTTAGAATATCCTGGCATGGTCCCCAGTTTCGTCAAATAATAGTGTCCAGGAAGTTTTGTTCAGAGCTGGCTTGTAGCTGGCGTGATGAAAACACGAAGTATATATAAGAATATAAAGTTAATTTACAACACTTCAGCATGATGTATCCCAGGAGGTAACAATAACTTTAAGCCGATTGTACTCATAAAAGTGACAGTCAGGGATTACCTTTAGAATAGTGCCCTTCTTGAAGCGAAACAAAAATGATTATGAAGAACTGAAAGCAATTGTATTCTTCCATGTATTTATATGAGGTGATTGGAGAGTTGAGACTTGCCTTCCCTAGCCATGCCTTTTCTGGTGGTGCAACTAGACATAGATTAGGTTAGGGAGAGAGAGAGAGAGAGAGAGAATGAACTTGTGTACAGTGCAGTAATAGGTGAATCACATTTACTAGATATGAAAGAGAGGGAGAATGAACGTGTGTGTGTATGGTGCAGTAATAGACAAATTGCATATGCTAGCTCAGAGAGAGAGAGAGAGAGAGAGAGAGAGAGAGAGAGAGAGAGAGAATAAACACATGTTCATTGTAGTAGCAGACATGACACATAAACTACATCAGAGAGAGAGAGAGAGAGAGAGAGAGAGAGAGAGAATGAAATTGAGTTCAGTGTGCTTATAGACATGTTGCACATATTTTGTGTGTGAGAAATGCGAAAGAAAGAGAGATAGACTGAATGTGTGTAGTGTGATACAGACAAATTGTATAAACCAGGTCTGAGAGAAAGATAATGAACATGCCCGTACATTGTGCTACTAGACAAATTGCATATACTAGATCTGTGTGTGTGTGTGAGAGAGAGAGACAGACAGACAGACAGAAAGAGAATGAATATATGTATGGTGCAGTTTTAGACAAATTGCAGTTACTAGATCTGAGAGAGAGAGAGGGGGTGTGTTGTAGAGAGAGAGGGGGTGTGTTGTCGGGGGTGGGGTGAGCATGTGCGTACATTGCGATTTTAGTTACTAGATCTGAGAATGAACATGTGTGTACGGTGAGGTACTAGGCAAATCGCAGTTACTAGATCGGAGAGAGAGAGAGAGAGAGAGAAAGGCGGGTAGAATGATCATAGTGTACAGTCCGGTCGGAGTTACTAGATCTGAGAGAGAGAGAGAGAGAGAGAGAGAGAGAGAGAGAGAGAGAGAGAGAGAGAGAGCAGGATGAAGTGGAATGGGGGCCCGGGATGGGATTACCTTCAAGGGAGCGAGCAGATGTTCATCTAATTATAGTCGACGTGATTTGATTATGATAATAGCTGCGCCATACATTATAAAATTATTATTAATTTTTCCTTTTCTTCTTAATATCAAAGGTAATTCCCATTCTTGTATACGGAGACACGAATCGTTTTCTAGCGAATCCGCATTTAGTATGGAAAGGTGGATATTGATACTAGTATTATTTACTTTTTGCGTGTGGT
>NC_089743.1:22346197-22366197 GCF_040412425.1 Macrobrachium rosenbergii | reverse complement strand
GTTTAGTTTTATATATTTATTTATATTAGCTTTTCTTAAAGTTATTTATTTTTTATTAATTTTATTTTAATGATTTATTTAGTTATATAAATTAAGTGTATTTTTATTTATTAAATTAATTTATTTACCTTTTCATTTTGTCATTTAATTTATTTTTTATTTTTATTTTTAGTTTTTTAATGTTTTTATTTCTATTTTAATTTCCTCTTTTATTGAATTGTTTTTTATTTTTGTCAACACCTATTTGATTTATTTTTATTCAACATATTTTTTTTGTGTATTTTCATTTTATTTGTTTGTATTTGAATTAATTTTGTTTTATTTTATATTTACTTTATTTTTATTTAATTCATTTATATTTTCTTATTTAATTTTTTGTTATTTTTCATGTTTTTATTTTCATCTGTTTATTATGTTTATTATTTTTTAGAATTCATTCATTTTAATTTTATGTATTTTCTAATTTATTTATTTAATTTTTAATTTTTATTTTTATTTTCTTTATTTTTATTTATTGTTATTTAATTAATTTTTTAGTTTTTCAGTGATCTTTTTATGTAAATTAACTTTATTTGATTTTTTATTATTTTCAATTTCTAATATATATTATTTGATTCATTTTCCTCTTTACTTCCTTTTATGTAATTTAATTTAAATTTTTATTTTTATATTTTTTATTTGATTTATTTTTTATTTTATGTGTTTTTAAAATGTATTGGTAGGCCTACTTTATTTATTTTTGTTTTCAGTGTACTTTTATTTTATGTATATTTTTTATTTTAATTTTTAAAATTTATTTTAATTTTTTTATTTCCTTTAATTTTGGTTTTTAATTTCATGTATACTTATTTTCATTTATTTTTATTTTATATATTGTTTTATTTAGATTTTATTTATTTTATTGTTTTATTGTTTTTATGTATATTTTTATTTTATTTGTAAGTTTTGAATAATTTTAATTTTCATTTAATTTATTATAATTTCATTTTTAATTTTTAAATTTTGTTTCAATTAAAGTATATTTATTTTTATTAAATTCATTTTTTATTTTTTATTTTATTCAATTTATTTGTATCTTTATTTTATTTATTTTTATTTAATTTCATTTAAATGTTTTATCTATTTTCTCAAGATTGAAGGAAAGCGTAATATTTGATTAAAAAACCTTCATTTTGTTGATTCCATCATACGACTCACTTGACAAATCATGAATGTATTCATTATTGGGAAAAGCAATTGTACGACCATTTCCAATTAAATAGCAGTTTTCCATTCGTTGCTGTGCTGGCGATCTTTCCCGAAAATCGTTGCCCCATAGTCACCTCAAGGGGCGTCGTCTGCTGGGATATTTTGCTGTGAACACCTTCCAGAAGTCCTCCGATGGGGCTTCTTTCCAACGCGCTTGCTTACCGGAAGCCAGACGCACCCTTGTCAGTGTCCCTGCCACATCGACGCGTCGTGTCGCTTTTATTTGGGAGATGGTGGGTTGGTACTTCCTCCCCAGCATGTCCTTGAAAAGTGGCTGGAACTTCTTCCTTCGAGAATGGTCTCTGTGATCGACAGTAGTACTAAAGCTTACTGTGTAATGATCGACATTGGTCTAAGTATAGACTTTAATGATCGACATTGGTTCAAGAACATACCCTGTAATGATAAACTTCGGATCAAAAACAGACTGTACTGATCGACGTTGGTTCAAGAAGACTGTAATGTGCGACTTTGGTTCAAGTTGAATAAGGTCTGCGATGATCATCGACACACATTCTAGTATGGAACCTGCAATTGGCCTAAGTTTGAAACCCGTATGGTTCTTGCTCCCTGACAAAGGGAATGAGCCATGACATAGGGTCTTGAGGCAATGACCTTTTTACCCAGCGTCGCACTGTGGGTATTCTGAATAAGAGAGCGTAACAGATACCCCTCCGTTTTCTGTGCCTCCGTCCAAACCTTCAGTGACGTCACGACGCATTTTCGAGGGAAGAAGAATCACTTTGGAATTGAGCGAGATATTGGAATTGGGGAGCATTTTACAGTTCCATTTGTTGTATATATATATTGTTGTCTTTTCCTTTGTTTTTTACTTTGGTTATTCGCAAATAGTCAGAAGAGGCCTGTTTGGAAAAAAGAAAATAGTTGATTTAACCATAAGTGAAAATAAATTGTTTTCAAATTATGTTTACCGTGAAGCGAAAAAGAATAGTTTATTAAATATATAAAATGTCATATTTTATTATGATTGTGATGAAGTAAAAAGGACAAATGTATTTACTAAGGCTCATACAAATATAACCTTCGTATTGCTTTCAGATGGCGACTTTCATAAATTAAAAAGAGATTCCTTATCAAGTCTCATATTCATGTAAAACTTTCAATTTCAAATTATGCTTGCCGTAAAGTGAACAACTATAACATTAACTAAAGCTGTAGAGTGATTCATGATTCATAAGTTAATTGAAAAGACTTAAACATTTTAATTAAAAAACGTTGATATTCAGTGAAATAACGTTTGTAAATACTTACTGTTCTTTCTATCCCCTATAGGTATGAGCAGAATCTTCGCTCAAATGTGTGTTTATATATATATATATATATATATATATATATATATATATATATATATTTATATATATACATTTATATATAAATATTTATATATACATATACTGTATATTATATACATGTATATATATGTTTATATATATATATATATATATATATATATATATATATATATATATATATAAATTATATGTATATATGTGTATATATATATATACATAATATATATACATACATATATATATATATATATATATATATATATATATATATATATATATATATATATATAATATACAGTAGATGTTCTTAGCTCAAGGATCTTAAACTCGGTACATAAGTTATAGCAACTTGAAATTAGCTACTGACTGTGTTGCTTGTCTTATAGTTATTAGGACTTTCGAGGGTAAAAAGATTTCTTGTCATTGAATGTAGTGATATGAGGTTTCCGCAAAGTACAGTGAGTGTAAAAACCTCATAGAAAGATTTCGCTCCAAATTGTTTGAGAGAGAGAGAGAGAGAGAGAGAGAGAGAGAGAGAGAGAGAGAGAGAGAGAGAGAGAGAGAGAGAGAGAGTTCGGTGGAGGTATCGCAAGGTGGAGTTGATGACAATGATGGAAGTGTTGTTACCAAAATGCACAGTAATTAATTCCAGTCCTCATTTCAACCGACTTTATAAAGAAACACCTAACTGTAACGTTGCGAAGCAGCCGCTATAACGAATTTCGAAGGTAAAATCGAAGAAGAAACTAATGAATTAATCAGGAAATTCGCATTTGAATGAATAAAAAAATTTAACACCTTCCAGCTTGCATGTCCAGCTCAGCCAACAGCTACTAACACGCATGCACGGATCTCAAGTAATTTACACTTTTAAAGCATTTTGTTATGACAAATATTTTTATAAAATAACGTATATTTAATTTAAGACTTTGAAATAATACATTTATAGAATATGATGATTTATCTTTAAAAATAGTAATGGTTAGGTTTACACTGGCAGTAATCTATGGCAACAGTTCCTTTCACGTAGTAGTGGGAGAAGTTTAATGACGTCGCCAACAGAAAAGGTGGAGGTTTTTTCGCTGTATTTCATCTGGGAATTATCTCAAACGCTCTGATCAGAATATGAATAAAGTATTTATAGACGTTATTCATTTCACTGTTAGAGCCTTCAACGCTGTTTGTAGGCCATTATAAGTCCAAATCATACAATAAAAATTTTAAACAATATTTCCATGTGATACAGACAATTCGGTATAGGCCTAGACCAGTGATGTCTTTTTATGATAAGTGTTACTGTAACGAAAGTAAACTTCACTGTCCAATTCATGAAAAACTGAACCAACCCCTCAGTTCTAATTCAAACTCATTCATTAATACTGTACTGTATGAGAATAGACGTCTTTTTTTTAATAAGAAATATTTAGTCTATGCTATGCTCTGTTACGCCTTTTTACTTCTTTCCTGTTATTAAGTGAATTGCTGCAACAGTTTCATGTTAAGAAAAAAAGTGGTAAAGCACTTTCCTGTAGGCTAACTTCAATTCGTGATACTTATTCTTTATATGGGTTTTAGGGTCGCTTTTAACATTGCATAATAAATAACAACTCATTACAGTGACATCAAATTCCTTAACGTAAAGTTAAGTATACCTTATTTTTACCAGACCACTGAGCTGATTAACAGCTCTCCTAGAGAGGGCTGACCCCCAAGGATTGGACTTATTTTACGTGGCTAAGAACCAGTTAGTTACCTAGCAACGGGACCTACAGCTTACTGTGGAATCCGAACCACATTATAGCGAGAAATGAATTTCTAACACCAGAAATAAATTTCTCTCATTCTTCACTGGCCAGCCGGGTAATCGAACGCGGGCCGAGAATGAATTATAAAGTTACACAGATAATTAGAAAAAAATTAACTCTATGCATGTCCGTACAGCATCTATAAACTCGGTCAATTCGTACCTTTTGTAATAACATAATCATAAATCAAACAAAATCTTTTCCTTTTTGGAGGAATGTTAGGCAACTGGTTATTTATGTTTTGAATAAATACGCGTTGATAAAGATAGAAATGAATATATATATATATATATATATATATATATATATATATATATATATATATATATATATATATATATAATTTTAATATATAACCATAAACAATAATTTTATTTCCCTAAATGACGGGAATACTATTCCTTATTGTGTCCGATTGCATCAGCAAAAGGTACGAATTTTCGTGTTGTGTAAGCTGTGAGTCTTCGACGTTCGTCAAAATGCAGTAGTTGCCATTTCTTAATTTAATCCCTATTTGCATCGTATACATTTACCCTCCATACACGTCAATTGTGCAAGTGCCTTTCGGAAAAGACTTACAAATGTAAATGATCTACATTCCTGTAAAGTTTTAATCTAGAATTTTCAGTCATTATCTTCCAGGCAGTCACTACCAAGCAACGTGAAAAGAAACTCATCTTCCGTATGCACTAAAGTGCTTTGCCAATTTGCACGATAATTAATTCCAACTGCCAACCGCTGGAGTGTCCAAACGTGATATTTCGATTATTCCAGACCTTGTTTAAACCAGCTTTATAACGAAATACGTCACCGTCGTAACATCACAAAGCAGTCGCTATAGCGAATTCTGATGGTAAAAACGAAGAAGAAACTAACGAATTAATGGGGAAATTCGCATTTGCCAGGCTACCATAGTCTGAGGGTTTGCAGAGGGAGGAGTTTAATGACGTCACCAGAAAACTTGGAGCTTTCCACCCAAGCTGCTCGTGGCTCCCAGAACATTACTGAAGAGAAGGTGGACTAAAAACGAAAATCGCGTTTGCTTTGTCTCTTTGTATGTCTGTCACTGGGTAGGGGTTTGATTTTGAGTTATAAACCTTCCTTGGGTGACATAGAGGCCGTGTGCAAAATTTTTTCTGGGTCTGTCAAGCGGTTCGGATTTCTATAGTGGACAGACAAATATACAAACATTCATTTTTATATATATAGATATATATTGTATATATATATATATATATTTATTTATTTATATTATTTATATCAGTATACACGTATGTATGTATATTTGTAAAACACACACACACACACACACACACACACACATATATATATATATATATATATATATATATATATATATATATATATATATATATATATATATATTGGTATGAGTGTTGGTTGATCTGCAAGTTCTTACCTTTGGAGATGACACATCTAAATGGGGACCAACACGTACATACAAGAATGAATTTTAGGAGAATTTTATTTCAAGTATTGGAAGGACTCACTAAAGAAATTCAGGTCTAAATTAATTAAATTTATTTACAATAATCAGAAGAATCAATTACAAAGAGCACCTTTCAAGCTAAATTATACAATTGAAAAGATTAAGAGTGCCACTCAATATGGAATGAAATATGATGAGTCAACACTCAGGAGTAACTTGATTGATGGATGTAGGGGCTCAGTGGAGACAGATGGTCCTACAGTGGTTCACACACCCTTTCTGCAATGTATGGAGAAAGGAACACAATCATTTGTTAAGCCAAAAAACAGTCTAATCTTTACAAAAGGATGCTGAAGGCTTAAGGAGTTGACATCAAGTTATGCTCAGTTAAATTATTCTTTAACACTGATAAATGATTGCCGACAATGTTCAGGGTCTAAGTACAAGTCAAGGGGAAAAGGAAACGAAATGAGATAAGAGTATAAGATAAATGACCAAACACTCCCCACCACACACTACCTTATTTCTTGAAGCAAAGATCCTTGGTTGCAGAGTAAATGGGTTCTCAGACGAGTGGGACTTCTACACATGACACTTTAAGGTAGCACTTGTATGGCAGGTGATCGGCCAGACAAATAGGTGAGTAGTTGCTCGGTGACAAGATATCGCACAGCGGCATGTCACTGGGTCAGTGGTCTGTCTCCTTCTGTCATTGTTGACCCATGGTCGGCCTTATATGACCTCTGGTTCCTGCCGTTGTTTGTCACCCTGGGCAGTTCAGGTGTTCTGTCTGTCGAGGGCGATTCTTGTTAGTTTCTGCTGCAGGCAGTTCATGTGGTTGCCAGGAAGGAAGGATTCTGTTTGGGAATAGAAGTCTCTCAGCCAGTAAAGTCATAAAAACAGATTAAGGTCGTCGCTTTGGAGATGCTTGGAGAGTGAAGGTACTGACCCTGGCGAATTTAATTTCATATTTTAATTAACAGGGAGTGTCTTAAGGTGTGTCTCCCTGTCTCTCCATGTTGTTTTCCTCAAAGTTAGCATACAGGGCTGCGAATAGTGATACTTCCAGCAATATATATATATATATATATATATATATATATATATATATATATATATATATATATATATATATATATATATATAATTTCAGTGAAGTAGATGTGAAGAAAACTGACCAGTTGGGAGGGGAGGTTGACTGAATTTGTACTCTGTACACCCTGATGCAATTGGCTGAGCGCCTTCTCTGACATAGGGTCAGTCCACAGTCTGGCAACAACGAACGTTTCTCTCTACGTTTAGTCACACTTGCCTGAAAGAGTCTCGAGTGAGGTTCCTGACAAGTATATTATAAAGCCAAACCAGCGGACATGCTTCATTTGATTCGTGGATGACAAGTTTGCAGGTGTTTTTGAAGTCCCAGTATTCTTGTATACTTTGGAAGAAGTTGCAGGAGATGTAAACAAAGGCAGTATTGCATCAGTACTGGACAGTACCAAGAGAGAATACCCAATACAACTTGTGTTGTCGTGTTATGACGGCCAGGCCAGTAGTAGTTGCTTAGCCTCGTGGTGATGAAATTTCAAACTCAGTTACACAGTGACTTAACAGTTCATTTATGGCATGCCTCAGGTGTTGCTGATAACATTCAAGATACAACTTTATTTCCATGAGGACATTATATATATATGTATATATATATATATATATATATATATATATATATATATATATATATATATGAAAAACATTTGTAATAATAATGTCATATATTTTTTTTTAGCTAAGCATTTTTTTTTAGATATTCCGGGCAATGGTAAATGGAAACAGTGCCTACATATTCAGCGAGCCAGTGCTGACGAAGGCCTGTCATCATTACACTTTCGTGGGCGTGTCATAGAAAATGTGAATTATCCAATTTAACTACAGGTTAGACATTTCAGAACGAGATTCCCTTGTGATCATATCTGCTTTCCTGGAAGACTTTGTGTACTGCCTGTGAGGTGAGCTGAAACTTTATTTTCAAAAAAACATGAAATGGCTTTAATAGCTTTAACATGTACCGATTCTTTGCACTGATTAACGTGCTTTGAATATCTTTTTCCTCATATTTTTATCCGCTATATCTCTTTGGTTTTTATTGGTTTTTCTGAATGTTGATTTTGCCATGTTAAATTATGTGTATTTCTTTTGGGGTTGGTAGCGTGGTAAATATTCCACATTTAATTTTCTCTGTGCCTATTTTCAAAAGTTTTGTTTTTCCCTTTGTTTCCTCAGATGTATTGAATTAGAGGTCAAGTAAACGGAGGGGAGTGTGACTTATCATGACTTCGGTGTTTGACTTATTTTGACTCGTATTTTGTAGACTCATTTAGAAGAAATTGACAGCACTATGTTATGCTTACTTGGTTATTTTTGAGTTAACAATTCTGGGATGTATTTATTCCTATTTCATTCTATTTGATTTCAAATCATTTACTGAATGAATTATATTTTTTTAGACAGCTTTTGTTGAAATTCCTAGGTCTGGTTAGTGACTTATATATATATATATATATATATATATATATATATATATATATATATATATATATATATATATATATATATATATATATATATATATATATGTATATATATATACAGTATATATATATATTTTTATATATATTTAGAGAATGCACTTACCCAGTGAGCAGGCCGGCCAACGCTACCGTGGTTTCTTTGAGTTATAAGTTAATTATGACATTGGTCTTATACCAGACGTGGAAGGAGGGTATGACCTTATCTGACCTTGTATCTCATATATATATGTATACACTCACATAGCTTATATGTAAACTGCACAAAAATTTATATAGGGGAATTTAGCACTCTAAATCAGTAAAAAACGTTGTCTTTATCATAAAAAAATTTATATAATATATATATATATATATATATATATATATATATATACACAGTATATATATGTAAGATAAGTATATTGTATAATTATACATATATATGTGTGCATATATTTATGTAAAGCACACACACACTATTTGTATATATATATATATATATATATAATATATATATATATATATACATATATATATATATATATATATATATATATATATATATATATATATATATATATATTTATATACATATATAATGTTATACAAGGTCAAATAGGGTCATAATCTCTTACTACATCTGTTATAAGGTCAATGACGTAATTAACTTATATCCTGAAAGGAATCACGGTAGCGTTGGCCAGCGTGACACTGAACTAGTGCTCTCTCTCTCTCTCTCTCTCTCTCTCTCTCTCTCTCTCTCTCTCTCTCCGGATATCCAAGTCACTAACTGAACTAAGGAATTTAAACCAAAAGCAAGTCTACAAAAATATAATTTATTCAGTAGTCTAACATGGCAAATGGTTTGGAATCAAATAAAAATGTAATGGGAATATCTACTAAATGAGTCTATATAACATAAGAGTCAAAATAGGTCCGTCACGACTTCGGTCGTGACAAGTCACATTCCCCTCCATTTATTTGACCTCTAATTTAATACATCTGAGGAAACAAAGGGAAAAACAAAACTTTTAAAAATAGGCACAGAGAAAAATAAATGTGGGATATCTCCCTCGTTACTGACCCCAAAAATACTCTTAATAAAACATAGCAAAATCAAAAGCAAAATCAAAATTCAGGAGAATCAATAAAAATCAGAGACATGGAAAATAAAAATAACTGGGGAAAAAGATATTTAAGCATGGTAACAGTGCAAAGAACAATACACGTTAAACAAAGTTATTAAAACCCATTCAGGTTTTTAAAAAACAAAGTCTCAGCTCACTTCACAGGCAGTACACAAAGTCTTCCAGCAAAGTGGATCTTTTCACTAGGAAATCAAGACCCGAATGTCTAGCCTGTACTCAAAATGGAAAATTCACACTTCCTATGACACGCCCATGAGAGCGAACTCGCGAACGAACGCTCCTCCGGAACTTGATGACGTCTGGTTATCGGAACATTCTGACATGGCCAGAACATCACCCAAGAAACGATGCCCTCTGTCTCGATGTGAAGTGAGACTGACAACAGTCCTTGTCAACACTGCCTCGTGAATACGTAGGCACTGAATCGCATTTACACTTGCCCAGAATATCTCAAAGAATGCTTAGCTAAAATAAAAAAATGTAAAATAAATGTAATATATATACATTATATATATATAGCTATATATATATATATATATATATATATATATATATATATATATATATATATATATATATATATATATATATATATATATATATATATATATATATATATATATATATATATATATATATATATATATATATATATATATATATATTACTCATATTAGGCTTCAATAAGACAAGATGGTTAGATTCCAAATTCTTTAAAATACAGTTAGACGCTTTTGAAGACTTACAGTCTCCTCTTTCAGGTACCGATGTACAGATGTTTCGACTTCTGAGAATAAGATTATATGTCTACGAAACTGGTACTTTGTAAATCAGAGAATTTGAAATCTAAGCCATCCCGTCATATTGAAGCCTCATATGGGTAATATGAATATATACACAGTGAAGTTGTGTGGCTATTTTGTGATATCGTTGCAACAATCTGATCACTGTCAATGTTTTCATGTGTTGTTTTGAGGCATACTGCTTTGTTTCTAATATAGTATAATAAGACTACTATGTATTTCAGTAAGTTTGAGTCATCGATTTTTGCCAGTATCTTTCAAACCAATTGATTGATTGGTATGGTATTTTGAAACAGTTTCTCACACCCTCCCCTTATTTTTGATAAAAAAAAATTCCATGTCCAAAGACATGTAAAAGGCACTTTACTCCTGAATTTTAGGACATAGCCAAACCTAGCCAGTCAAGATTTACGAATTCATTCGGATAAGCACTGTTGGGGTACTTGTCCCTCCCATCACCCACCCTTCCGCATTCTTTAAACCTCACTTCCCCGTCTGTCTTTTCATTCATTCCTCTCTCTCTCTCTCTCTCTCTCTCTCTCTCTCTCTCTCTCTCTCTCTCTCTCTCTCTCTCTCTCTCTGCAATATTTGTTATGTAATGGAATGTTTTCAGGCACATATTAGCATTGCAGTTTTTCAACTGAGCAGTGTACGATGAAATGAGCTAACGACCTACTTGGTTATACAGAATTTAGGGGTTTCCGAAATCTTTGTAGATGACGAATGAAATGTCGGGTTAAACGACGGGTTTATCACTTGTGTATCCAGTAACTATAGAGAAGGTTGTCTCCTCGCTGTTCAGAGTTATGGCTCACATGTTGAAATGTCCCCGTGGATGCAGAAATGCATTTGCTATACG
Source organism: Macrobrachium rosenbergii (assembly GCF_040412425.1). Taxonomy (NCBI): domain Eukaryota; kingdom Metazoa; phylum Arthropoda; class Malacostraca; order Decapoda; family Palaemonidae; genus Macrobrachium; species Macrobrachium rosenbergii. Next base: position 22,355,007 of record NC_089743.1, on the reverse strand, counting down.
TCTTCTTGAAGTTTACAGCCGGGAGAAAACTGCCCAAAAATTAAGAATAAATCTAGAATGGGTAAGATATTGCTTATAATTATATTTCACGGTCATACATATAAGGGAAGAAAGGAAAGATAAAACAAATTTATTGACGTACATCAATGATGTGTACATTGTCTCAAATGGTTATAAAATGTTCTGTGATTTTAACCCATTATTTTTTTATTACATATGTAGAGCAGTGAATTAGAATAAACATGAAATAGCTTTTCATCACAAAATTATGCAAAAAAATAAAAAGCGGTCACATTTATAAAGAGAGTAGGAAGAAGAATGGTGGATCGAAGAGGAAAGGTTGGGGTGGTGACGAATTTACACTTAGTAGATACTCAGGTTAAGTTCAGTAGTTACCAAGCTCGTATGTCCGACAGCGTTAATCAGCTTGCTGGCTGCCCTTACAGACCTTACAGTTCGTTCGGGTTGCCCCCAGGTCCCTCAGTGTGAGGCACCTTTGATGTCTACCAGAGAATTGCTAACGTATCTTCCGGTATATTTTGCATCTTCCAATCTTGGATGGTCTGGGATGCATCGTAGATATTTGTCGAGCTTATTCTTAAACACATCTACGCTCACTCCTGTTATGTTTCTCAGATGAGCTGGTAGCGCATTGAATAGACGCTGCATTATCGATGCTGGTGCGTGGTGGATAATGTCCTGTGTGCTTTCCTTATTTTTCCTGGTATAGTTTTGGGCACTATTAATCTACCTCTGCTTGCTCTTTCTGATATTTTTAGCTCCATGATGTTTTCGGTAATTCCTTCTATCTGTTTCCATGCTTGGATTACCATGTAGCGTTCTCTTCTCCTTTCAAGACTATATAAATTTAAGAATTGTAGTCTTTCCCAATAGTCAAGGTCCTTAACTTCTTCTATTCTAGCTGTAAATGACCTTTGTACACTCTCTATTTGTGCAATATCCTTTTGGTAGTGTGGGTACCATATTTTATTGCAATATTCAAGTGGACTACGTACGTACGTTTTATAAAGCATAATCATGTGTTCAGCTTTTCTTGTTTTGAAGTGCCGGAACAACATTCCCATTTTTGCTTTGCATTTTGCCATTAGTATTGCTATTTGATCATTGCATAACATATTCCTGTTCAACATCACACCAAGGTCTTTAACTGCTTCCTTGTTTGTGATTGTCTCATTATTAGGTCCTTTATATGCATATAGCATTCCTACTTTATCACCATAGTTCATTGATTCAAATTTATCAGAGTTAAATACCATCCTATTTATCTCTGCCCATCAAATTCAAGAGTAAAGTGCCTGAAAAAGCTGAATTTTGAAACTGAATTTATTACCAAAAATTGGGGAGAGTGCGAAACACTGTTGCAAAGTAACACACCCCCATCGATTAATTTGAAAGATACTGGCAAAAAACGATGACTCAAACTTCCTGAAATGCATAGTAAATGATCTCTTATAAGCATTAATATCTATACCATCTCTCTCTCTCTCTCTCTCTCTCTCTCTCTCTCTCTCTCTCTCTCTCTCTCTCTCTCTCTCTGACCATTTCTTGGTGTCTTCGATCGCTGACTTGCTGTTTCTTTCACTGATGCCCATTCTTGGTTTGCTCGCTCCCTAACCCCCTCTGTAGCAAGCACCCATGCCTTGCTCTATTGTTTACAATTTTTCCTATTGCGTATTTCTGTCTCTTGTTTTCATGTCGGCACTCTTCACCTTTCACTTGTATCTACACACTTGTGAGTCAGTTCCCGAGACTCCTTTGGGTACATCCCAAATCTCATTTCTGTAAGTGTCCACTGTGTTTGCTCATCCTTTCTCTAACCCTTTATTCTTGGATACAAAAGCGGTCAAGATCGTTGTCTCGGAGACGCCGTGCCCTTGTGAAGGTGATGGACTTCTTTAAGGTTATTATTAATCCTGTTGTGGAAAGCAAACCTCCCAGTGTTATGTCCATCAGATGTGGAAACAATGCTGCAGATGCAAACCGAGCCAGGGATGTAGCCAGGTAGGAAAAGCAGCGCGGCCATCAGTGTTTTGCCATTTAAATCTTTCCATTAACATTTTGCTTGAGAATTCTCATTTACTGTAGTCTCATCTTTGGCTTCCCATACTATCCCATGACAAGGGCTGCTTGAACTCGATAGTTCTTTAAGTACTGTAGATAGTTGGTCAAGATTAAGCAAATAAAGTGACCGCTGACCTTTATGCCATATGCCGACCACTTGTCACGGAAACTGAGGTATGGTAGCACAGGTCAAAAATGATGCCACATCTCTTCGTTTTTTATGAAAAAATTAGGTTTCCAATGAAAATATGAGAAGTAAAATGTGTTTTGAATGTCAATTTTAAACTCGTGGATATACTTTAGACAAGTTTCGCTGGAGTAGCTTCTTGCAAGCCCATACTTTCACAGTAACAATGAGACATTTGATACCATGGGAATTCCTTATTCGCCCGACCCTAGCCATCATAGTATTCGACAGACTATAGGCCTGATATCGAAGTCCTTGCCCAAAAACCTATCCCCTTCAATAAGATGTGTTGTTGGATAGCTGGCTGTACTTAAATCAAACAGCCGTTCTTTATTTTATTGCTGCAGAGGTGCAACAGTATTATCAAGAAAAGAACTAGTTGCACCTTCAAGCAGCAACAGTCACACCACACCACTGATAAACTTGCTGACGTAAATAAGGTAAATCCCACCCCTGGTGCTAGAACTCCACAAACGCGTTTTAATTACTAGTGCACAACTCAACAAAGTTATCTGTTCTCACCCCCATTCCCCCTTTGTTTTTCTATGTATACTCGTTACTTTTTTATTTTTTGAAAAACGTGCCATTTTACCCTCCTCTAGAATTTATTTCATTTTTTATTTGCCTAATAAAAATCAGTCTAATTTATCAATGAAAACATACAGGCATTTGTATCCAGCCGTCAAGAATCAAGAATAAGTTACAAGGGAAAAAACTGTTTCGAAATCCTGTAAGCGGTCCAGCATTTGATTGTTCATTTGATGCTCTGAAACATTAATTCAGTTTTGATAGATAGAACACCTTGGCTTTTTTGGGGGGAGGGGCTGGGGCTAGAAGTTATGAATACCAATGTACCAATATCATTGGTAGAATCGGACTTTTCATCCTATTCCATGTTGGTGGTATTTTCACCTCTCTCTCTCTCTCTCTCTCTCTCTCTCTCTCTCTCTCTCTCTCTCTCTCTCTCTCTCTCTCTCTCTCTCTCTCTCTCTCTCTTATTCAGGCGGCTGATTATTTTGAGTGTTCAGCTGAAACTGCATCGTAGTAAATTTAAAATATCCATCATTTCATCATTAGTTCACGAAAGCAATCGGAGATGGACAATTGAGACAGTACAGTTTTTAAGATTGTATCTTGACATAGCTGTCATTAAGTCGTGCCTGTCTGAGGGCAATAATTACTCTGCATATCTGTCCCTCCGCTTCCCTCCTATCACCAGTCCGTGCACTCCCGATCATAGTTTTGGAGGTGGACGTGATTTTCGTAAACCATAATTGCCATTTGATTTTCGTATAATCAGCAAAGAAGGTACTGATGCTTAATAATATCAAGCTGAAGGCATTTTCGGAACTAAATAAGGCAGACTTTCAAATTTAGTTTAACTTAGGATAACTGAAATGTTACCAGCGGAGAAGAGCAAATTGAATAACCTCACTCTGGAAACAGGCTAACATTGTACCTTGTTGTGGAATTGTTCGGTGTTTTGCAACACTCAAGGTTAATGCACTTGTTAAGGTACCGATAAATGGGAAATGATAATTTTAATACACAATAATAATTAAGTTGAATTCTAAAGGGTGTGACCTTTACAACTGTAGCCGCCTGTCAGCCAGTTAAAAACTGTCATCTCTACAAACATTTCCGCGGTATTTTGTTGTTTGTCCGCAGAGGAAGCAATATTTGTAGGAATGAATTGAAGAGACGACCTTGGTGTTCGAATTATCGGCAGGTTAATAAAAGTTTGTTTTGGGTTTGTTGTTTTCTTAGAATCTCCGTTGTCATTACTCGAAATACTGTTGTTGAATAATCGTCAATCTTTAAAAAAGTCCGTTTTTATTATTGTTATTATAAAAGGAGATAGGATTGACAAGTAAGCCATTAACTTGCAAAGTGAGCTTTCAGAGAACAGAATGCCCATGTGATAAGGAGGAATCGAAGATAAGAAATAGTAAAAGACTGGTAACAGAAATCATATAATAAACGAATGAAAATAGACGTACTGTAGGTGGTGGTTGAAGACGACTGTTTCAAGTATCGTTGTTGAACGTAATGCGATTGCTATTAATTTTTTTATTGCCTTTAGATTTCTCTCTCATGACAGCCGCCTTCAAAACTATTGTTCATCAAGGCTCAGGTCAGGTCGTTAGTGTGCTGTACTTCCTATACACTGGTTTGGACATCTGGTTTGATGTCAAGCACTTTTTTTGTTTGGCGCTCTCGAGATCCATGTAGACGGACGGTTAGCCTCTGAGCAGTGACGTCACCCGCGCCATGCTCCCATTATTTATCTCTCTCTCTCTCTCTCTCTCTCTCTCTCTCTCTCTCTCTCTCTCTCTCTCCTTCACCAGTGTATAGAAAGTGCAGCACACTAACGACCTGACCTTAGCCTTGATGAATAACTTTAGAAGGCGGCTGTCAGGAGAGAGAAATATAAACGCAATTTTTTCCTTTTAACGTGCTTTTTTTCCATTTTTGCTATGGGGTAAGCACGATGCCTTCTTTTGAAGGACTTTGATTTGGCTTTTGGGGTAGACCGTAGTCTCGATCGGCTGCCCTGCCCATCATCTTTCAATGGTCGCTGTAATTTTGGCATTTTAGCCCTTAGGAGACGGGACTTCAGACCATCTATTTAGCCATTATTCATAAAATAAATCGTGAAAATCACTTCACTATTTGTATTGATGATATAAGACCTTCGACAGAAAATATTCCATCGGTGTCTTAGAGGCTTTTCTCTTGGAAATCGAACTTATCTTTTACCATAAATCCTCTCCAGTTCTCATCGTGAAAGATGAGCGGCTAGCCATTCGCACCATCTGACCCTGTCTACTTGGGTTCTTGGGCCCAGTGAACCCCCAATGTTTTGAAGCAACAGTTGTTATGGGATCATCGACAATGCCACGTTGATTATCGCTGGTAGAATAAATCTTTTGTACTCATTTAGTGCGATGAATGAAAATATTACGAGGAGAACCAGTCGTTTTAGGTTGGAGACCTCGAACTTACCTTGTAATTGTTTTCGTTTGAAGTTCGTGGCAGTGGTGCGAAATTATTCTGGAACCCCCGACTCATCTGTAAAACTGTGATTTGACTTCAAAGTACGCAAATTGCTCTGTTTACTACTTTTATCTTGGAGATGACCAGAAGAAATTATCATTAAATGTAAACATGAAATATATAATACTAATCAGCACTTATTTTACGAACTTCAGTAATCATGAATTACATTTGGAGTGTACGAGAAGCACTTGTAAAGAAAAATAGAAGTAGGACTAGTGAGAGAACACAAATGAAGTTATTTGTATTATAAAGTCTGTGCCTCAGAGTCCAGACAAATATAATTTTTTCAGATTTTTTTATAGTCATGAACTACAGTACTTAGTGTTAATATGAGCTCACCATTTTGCATGGTAGATGCTTGTGACTTTTGAAAGGAAAGTGCTTCTAAATGTCAAATTGTATCTTTACAATAAAGGAATGTTAATATGAGCTCACCATTTTGGGTGCTAGATGCTTGTGGCTTTTGAAAGGAAAGGGCTTTTAAATGTCAAATTGTATCATTAACAACTTTATTATTATTGTTGTTATGTACTAGCATTATTGTTATTTGGGTTACCGTGAATTGGTTTCAAAACTGGCCGAAGTAATATCAGTTCTTTATGTCGTTTTTAAAATAGAAATAATTATTCTCACTTAAATGATAATAGATGTGGGAAGCTGGCTTTCACCCATTGTCGGTTGAAATTGTTATTTAAAAGGCCAGTGGCCATTAGCATAATTACTGCTTTAATCCATCTGTGGGTGAAGTGATCCTAGCAGGAATCGCCATCAGTTTAACGATTTTCTGTCGCAAATGATCACTGAATACGAGACAGTATTTTTTTCATTTGTACGATTATAAATATAATTTTATTTGTAAGTTTCGGAGATCATAGATGATTACGGTATAAGTTTTATATATAATTATATATTCTTACAAATATTTTGTGTGTATATATATATACATATATATATATTTATTTATATTTATATATATGTACATATTTATATATATATATATATTTATATATATATACAGTATATATATATTTATTATTCATTTATTTATTTACAGTTCTTCGGAAATCATCTCAGTGCGTGGGATTTAGGCTAATTCCATTAAATCTCAATCGGTGTCTGTTAACAAACAACGCATTATTTCGCTGGTAGTCTTCAGAGAATCTCGATTTTCGCGATAATCATCAAGGGAGGATACCGGGATAGGACTAGCAACCTCATCCTATAAGACCACCTAAGAGCTAGTAGACTAACACTTATAGGGCTGCCCTTACATAGTATGTATGTATGTATATATATATATATATATATATATATATATATATATATATATATATATATATATATATATATATATATATATATATATATATATATATATATATATATATATATATATATATATATATGTACATACACACACACACAAACACTCTTAGGTAGTCCTATAGGATGAGTTTGCTAGTCCTATCCCGGTATCCTCCCTTGTTGATTATCACGAAAATCGAGATTCTCTACAGACTACCGGCCAAATAATTCGTTGTTTGTCAACAGAGGCCGATTGAGATTTAATGGAATTAACCTAATCCCTACGCACTGGGATGATTTCCGAGGAACTGTAACCGTTCTCACAGCCGGTGAAGCACAGAAGCTATTGGTATAGAAAGGATTAAAGGGTGTCTTCTTCTTCTTCGTTTTAACGTGCTTTTTCCCATGTTTATATGGGGTAAGCACGATGCCTTCTTTTGAAGGACTTTGATTTGGCGTTGGGGTAGGCCGTAGCCTCGATCGGCTGCCCTGCTTGACATCGCTTAGACCCCGGTAGCGAATGTGTACACGTATCGTACCAAATCCCCAGCTCCCTTTCTCCCAGCAGCGAGGAGAACTGAGCGGTTAGGTTGACAGTTCGAGACGTGCGAAGTGTCTGTTATGTTTTTAGAAGATGTTGGAGTGGCTTTTGTTTGTGTGTGTATTAGTCTGTAACACCCATTTGCTTTCAGCAAACCTATCCGTTGATTACATGCATAAAAAGGATTAAAGGGTGTATTGTTTTTTAAAACCTTGACGAACCTAAAGATCTGAAAGTTAGTGGTCAGTCAGTGCCTGAGAGATTTAAGGCCCCTCGAGAAGAATGCGTAGCACTCACTCAAAAGACTCACTCTGATAAAGAGGGAAAATATTCCTGATGCTTCTCAAATTTAACGTCCGTTGGTTTTAAATGATCAAAATTTCGTTCAAAACGGATATGGAATCGAATGCATTTTAATGAAAATTTGTGACAGGATTATTTTTTGCGAAACAATTTCCATAATTCAATCACCATAATTTTGGATAACCCCTTATTCCTGGGTATAAAAGAAAAATTAATTTAGGCGAGAAAAAACATTTTTTTATATTTAGATAGTTTTGCCATGGAAGGTTACTGTCAAAATTTGTATATCAGCTTATTGTATTTGATTGACTATTTTTTTTTTTATTACATCTGATTTGTTCGTCGATTCTTGTGTTCATTGCGTTCGTATTGATTTCTTATCAGTGGAGAATGTGTTTAAAACATGACTTAATTGACTTTTTTATCTTCTTTTTTCCAAAGGTCACATTTTTTAGTAATGTTACGAATATGCATCTTGGTTGTGATTTTTGGGTATTAATTTTGGTGGTTCTGAAGGCATGCTAATTATGAATAGATGCTTGTGCCACCTCTACTGGTTACATGGAAATAGGGTTGTGGCGGCAGATTCGTTTATTTGTTTGTCAATCATACGGAGGACATGACTGCTCGACATAATTATGAGTTCAACAAGTCAATATCAATAATGATGAGTTTACGGTACTATGAAGGCTTTTTCAGAATCTAGTACCTTCCAGCAAAATGAAAAGTAAAAAAAAAATTTTTTTAAGTTTTCCATCTTCTTCTAAAGCATTTATTGAGGATAGTGTTCTGAAGTGATGCTCACCATTAATTTTTATGTTGTAAAAGTGGTACAGATTAGATTAATCAGGTGCCATGTTTTCCGTTTTTATTTATATATATATATATATATATATATATATATATATATATATATATATATATATATATATATATATATATATATATATATATATATATGCACGAGGTGTGATCATTAAGCATCAGGACTGTTGCTATAAAAAGAAAACTACAACACGTAACCGTTTTAGCATTTAATTTCCTTCGAAATTTCACCCTTCGGAAGCCACACACTATCCAGCACTGTTTCTATTGAAGGAAGCATTCCTGGAACTCGTTGCTGGGATAATCAGCAGCTGCCTCCTCGCATTCACTTGGATCTCCTCGACGTCCTGAAATCTTCTTCCTTTCAAGAGGGATTTGAATTTTGGAAAGAGGAAAAAGTCGCAAGGAGCGAGATCTGGGGAATACGGTGGCTGTCGGACCTGGGGGGATGTTGTGCTTGGCCAAAAACCTGCAGGCACAAGTTTCGCTGAATGGGCAGGTATGTTG